>NC_143024.1:17512500-17637500 GCF_057628025.1 Oncorhynchus mykiss
GACCAGGGTGTAACTCAGATGGGCGTTGGGAGACTCTGGGTCGTCCAGGTCAGTAGCAAACACACGCGCAAATGGAACACCTACAACACACACACATAATGAACACACACACAGACAGACAAACAGTCAGTCAGACAGAGTGACAGACAGAGTGACAGGCAGACAGACCTGCGGGGGTACGTTCCCTGACGATGCCGATGTAGTCAGTCTGGTTGAAGGACGGGGCGTGGTTGTTGACATCCAACACGTTGATGGTGATGATGACTGGACCTTCTACTGGTTCTGAACCCACTAAGGCCTCCAGCTACAACAACAACAACAACAACAACATGAAGCTGGGATGTGTGTGTGGGTCTATACTAAATTACATTGTGTATGTGTGTGCATGCAGGTACTTGTCAGATCTGTGAATCGACAGTGTGTGTATGTCTGTGTGTGTGTCCTACCAGCTCTCACAGTCTCACATCAGAATTAGACGTTCATCCAAGTTGTTCCAAATGTCAAATTTGGATGTGTTTAAGGTTAAGTTTAGGTATTAAGTCAGAATTGTTAAGCTTAGGCATTAACTCCAAATTCTTAAGGTTAGACATTAACTCTGAATGGTTAAGGTAAGGGTTAAGGTTAGACATTAACTCTGAATGGTTAAGGTAAGGGTTAAGGTTAGACATTAACTCTGAATGGTTAAGGTAAGGGTTAAGGTTTGGGATAGGCTTAATAAAAAAAAAATCTGAAACAACTTTCTACTGCTGGATTTGAACATGCAACCTTTGGAATGATAATGCAATCTCTATTGCACTCCACACTCCTACCTGGACAAAAGGAACACCTATATGAGAATGCTATTCATTGACTACTGCTCAGCGTTCAACACCATAGTACACTCAAAGCTCATCACTAAGCTAAGGAACCTGGGACTAAACACCTCCCTCTGCAACTGGATCCTGGACTTCCTGACAGGCCGCCCCAGGTGGTGAGGGTAAGTAGCAACACATCTGCCACGCTGATCCTCAACACTGAAGCTTCCCAGGGGTGCGTGCTCAGTCCCCTCCTGTACTCCCTGTTAACCCACGACTGCATGGCCAGGCACAACTCCAACACCATCATTAAGTTTGCAGATGACACAACAGTGGTAGGCCTGATCACCGACATAGACGAGACAGCCTATAGGGAGGAGGTCAGAGACCTGGCCGGGTGGTGCCAGAATAACAACCTATCCCTCAACGTAACCAAGACTAAGGAGATGATTATGGACTACAGGTAAAGAAGAACCGAGCACGCCCCCATTCTCATTGACGGGGCTGTAGTGGAGCAGGTTGAGAGCTTCAAATTCCTTGGTGTCCACATCAACAACAAACTAGAATGGTCCAAACACACCAAGACAGTCGTGAAGAGGGCACGACAAAGCCTATTCCCGCTCGGGAAACTAAAATGATTTGGCATGGGTCCTGAGATCCTCAAAAGGTTCTACAGCTGCAACATCGAGAGCATCCTGGTTGCATCACTGCCTGGTACGGTAATTGCTCGGATTCCGACCGCAAGGCACTACAGAGGGTAGTGCGTACGGCCCAGTACATCACTGGGGCTAAGGTGCCTGCCATCCAGGACCTCTACACCAGGCGGTGTCAGAGGAAGGCCCTAACAATTGTCAAAGACCCCAGCCACAGACTGTTCTCTCTACTATCGCAATGCAAGCAGTACCGGAGTGCCAAGTCAAGGACAAAAAGGCTTCTCAACAGTTTTTACCCCCAAGCCATAAGACTCCTGAACAGGTAACCAAAATGGTTACTCGGACTATTTGCATTGTGTGCCCCCCCCAACCCCTCTTTTACTCTGCTGCTAATCTGTTTATCATATATGCATAGTCACTTTAACTATACATTCATGTACATACTACCTCAATTGGCCTGACCAACCAGTGCTCCCGCACATTGGCTAAGAGGAGAAGAGGAGAACTGCATTGTGTCCCACCACCCACCAACCCTTCTTTTACGCTACTGCTACTCTCTGTTCATCATATATGCATAGTCACTTTAACGATACCTACATGTACATACTACCTCAATCAGCCTGACTAACAGGTGTCTGTATATACCCTTGCCACTCTTATTTTCAAATTTCTTTTTACTGTTGTTTTATTTCTTTACTTACCTACACACACACAACTTTTTTTTTCCGCACTATTGGTTAGAGCCTGTAAGTAAGCATTTCACTGTAAGGTCAGCTGTTGTATTCGGCACGTGTGACAAATATACTTTGATTTGATTTGATTTGAATCAGAGGCCCATCCACCATCCCCTTCCACATTGCCCAAACCTACTTGAAGGTAACAGCACTCACTGTTGCCCCTAGTGGGCAGTTTCCACCTGTCTGTCCACATCCATGACATGGATGGACATCAAATACTAACTTGTATCATCTGTATGTTAACTACTATAGGGTTTGTCTGTGTATGTTAACTACTATAGTGTGTGGTCTGTGTATGTTAACTACTATAGGGTTTGTCTGTGTATGTTAACTACTATAGTGTGTGGTCTGTGTATGTTAACTACTATAGGGTTTGTCTGTGTATGTTAACTACTATAGTGTGTGGTCTGTGTATGTTAACTACTATAGTGTGTGGTCTGTGTATGTTAACTACTATAGGGTTTGTCTGTGTATGTTAACTACTATAGTGTGTGGTCTGTGTATGTTAACTACTACATTGTGTGGTCTGTGTATGTTAACTACTATAGGGTTTGTCTGTGTATGTTAACTACTATAGTGTGTGGTCTGTGTATGTTAACTACTATAGTGTGTGGTCTGTGTATGTTAACTACTATAGTGTGTGGTCTGTGTATGTTAACTACTATAGGGTTTGTCTGTGTATGTTAACTACTATAGTGTGTGGTCTGTGTATGTTAACTACTACATTGTGTGGTCTGTGTATGTTAACTACTATAGTGTGTGGTCTGTGTATGTTAACTACTATAGTGTGTGGTCTGTGTATGTTAACTACTATAGTGTGTGGTCTGTGTATGTTAACTACTATAGTGTGTGGTCTGTGTATGTTAACTACTACAGTGTGTGGTCTGTGTATGTTAACTACTATAGTGTGTGGTCTGTGTATGTTAACTACTACATTGTATGTTCTGTGTATGTTAACTACTATAGTGTGTGGTCTGTGTATGTTAACTACTACAGTGTGTGGTCTGTGTATGTTAACTACTACATTGTGTGGTCTGTGTATGTTAACTACTATAGTGTGTGGTCTGTGTATGTTAACTACTACATTGTGTGGTCTGTGTATGTTAACTACTACAGTGTTTGTCTGTGTATGTTAACTACTACATTGTGTGGCCTGTGTATGTTAACTACTATAGTGTGTGGTCTGTGTATGTTAACTACTATATTGTGTGGTCTGTGTATGTTAACCACTATAGTGTTTGTCTGTGTATGTTAACTACTATAGTGTTTGTCTGTGTATGTTAACTACTTGTTAAGGGAATTTTTATCAATGATGACTAATTATGTATACATTTCAATCAGGACTGACTAATCAGTTACTGTATATGTACTAATCAGAATACTATTATGTTACTGTATATGCATGAATTTTATTTTTAATCTTAGTACTGAATATAATGTGTGCAAATATAATCAAGAATTAGAACAATGACTGTCTGTACCATGGTAGAAATGAATGAACTTATAGCCAGACTGGCTAGAAGGCTTATCTACACCAGCTGGCCTAGGCTCGGTCATGTATCATCTTAATAGGGAGAGACGATGTGAGAACCATACAGACATTGTACTAGAGCGGAGATGACACGGGCTGGTACTAAAACTAATGACGTCATTTTCAGTTTATAACCTGTGGTAAAATGTGTAAGGTGCAGTACTCTCGTGAATAAAAGCTGCTGGTTGACTTTAAGACTGGGCTCTGTCCATTTTATACAAATAAGGGTCATACAAATACTTATGAATTGACAGAGTGTTTGATTTTAATTGGGTATTAAAACAGAGGAATTTAATTCCTGTAACACTACTACATTGTGTGGTCTGTGTATGTTAACTACTATAGTGTTTGTCTGTGTGTGTTTAAAACCTCTTCAGGATCGGACCCATTTTTTTAATTTTAGCCTAAAATGACATAGCCAAATCTAACTGCCTGTAACTCAGGCCCTGAAGCAAGGATATGCATATTCTTGATTCCATTTGAAAGGAAACACTTTGAAGTTTGTGGAAATGTGAAAGGAATGTAAGAGAATATAACACAATAGATCCGGTAAAAGATAATACAACAACAAAAAAAAACATTATTTTGTATTTTTTTGTACCATCACCTTTGAAATGCAAGAGAAAGACCATCGTGTTTTATTCCAACTGCAATTTAGATTTTGGCCACTAGATGACAGAAGTGTATGTGCAAAGTTTTAGACTGATCCAATGAACCATTGTATTTCTGTTAAAAATGTTGTATCAAGACTGCCCAAATGTACCTAATTGGTTTATTAATAACTTTTCATGTTCAAAACTGTGCACTCTCAAACAATAGCATGGTTTCATTGTAATAGCTACTGTAAATTGGACAGTGCAAAATGTAAGCTTTCTGCCAATATCAGATATGTCTATGTCCTGGGAAATGTTCTTCTTACTTACAACCTCATGCTAATCGCATTAGCCTACGTTAGCTCAACAGTCCCGCAGGGGACCCACCGATCCTGAAGAAGTTTTTAACTTCTACAGTGTGTGTGATAACTTCTACAGTGTGTGTGTCTATGTATTAACTTCTACAGTGTGTGTGTGTGTGCGTGTTAACTTGTACAGTATGTGTGTGTGTGTGTTAACTTCTACTGTGTGTGTGTGTGTGTGTGTGTGTGTGTGTGTGTGTGTGTGTGTGTGTGTGTGTGTGTGTGTGTGTGTGTGTGAACTTCTACAGTGTGTGTCTGTGTGTGTTAACTTCTACAGTGTGTGTCTGTTAACTCTACAGTGTGTGTGTGTGTGTGCGTGTTAACTTCTACAGTGTGTGTGTTAACTTCTAGAGTGTGTGTCTGTGTGTGTCAACTTCTACAGTGTGTGTGTTAACTTCTACAGTGTGTGTCTGTGAGTGTTAACTTCTACAGTGTGTGTGTGTGTTTGTTAACTTCTACAGTGTGTGTCTGAGTGTTATCTTCTACAGTGTGTCTGTGTGTGTTAACTTCTACAGTCTGTGTGTGTGTGTTATCTTCTACAGTGTGTGTGTGTTAACCTCTACAGTGTGTGTTAACTTCTACAGTGTGTGTTATCTGCTACAGTGTGTGTTAAATTCTACAGTGTGTATGTGTGTGTGTGTTAACTTCTACAGTGTGTGTGTGTGTATTATCTTCTACAGTGTGTGTTAACTTCTACAGTGTGTGTGTGTGTTAACTTCTACAGTGTGTGTTAACTTCTGCAGTGTGTGTGTGTTAACTTCTACAGTGTGTGTTATCTTCTACAGTGTGTGTTATCTTCTACAGTGTGTGTTAACTTCTACAGTGTGTGTATGTGTTATCTTCCACAGTGTGTGTGTGTGTTAACTTCTACAGTGTGTGTTAACTTCTATAGTGTGTGTGTGTGTGTGTTATCTTCTACAGTGTGTGTTATCTTCTACAGTGTGGGTGTGTTAACTTCTACAGTGTGTGTTATCTTCTACAGTGTGTTAACTTCTACAGTGTGTGTGGGTGTGTTATCTTCTACAGTGTGGGTGTGTGTTATCTTCTACAGTGTGTGTTAAATTATACAGTGTGTGTGTTAACTTCTACAGTGTATGTGTGTGTTATCTTTTACAGTGTGTGTGTGTTATCTTTTACAGTGTGTGTTAACTTCTACAGTGTGTGTGTGTGTGTGTGTGTGTGTGTGTGTGTGTGTGTGTGTGTGTGTGTGTGTGTGTGTGTGTAATCTTCTACAGTGTGTGTTAACTTCTAGTGTGTTATCTTCTACAGTGTGTGTGTGTGTTAACTTCTACATTGTGTGTTAACTTCTACAGTGTGTGTGTGTGTGTGTGTGTGTGTGTTAACTTCTACAGTGTGTGTGTGTATGTGTGTCAGTGTGTGTGTGTGTGTGTGTGTGTGTGTGTGTGTGTGTGTGTGTGTGTGTGTGTGTGTGTGTGTGTGTCACCTCCAGAGTATGTGTCTGTGTGTGGGCCCAGTCCAGGGTCTGTTCCAGGTAGAGCCAGCCGTCCTCTGAGATGCTGATCTTTCCTTCAGTCTCTCCTGTCAATCTGAACCCATCAACCTCGAGGTGGGACGATTGGAACTGCAGACGGAGGGAGAATGTATTAATACAAAGACCAGAAATTAAGGGAACAGGTGCGTGTTTGTGTGTGTGTGTGTGTGTTACCTGGTAGAGGGCGTAGGGTACAGGTGTCCCCTCTGGTATGTCTAGAACCTTGTTCTCCAGTGGTCCCTTCTCCAGGCCTTTCCCAGCAGCCTATCACAACACTTGATGAATATACAGTAGACCAGTGTTCCTGGACTCCAGTCGTTGAAAAGCTCCAGAGTTGCACATTTTTGCACCAGCCCAGTACTTGCACTCCTGATTCAATCACTCAACTATAAATGAACACCTTGATTAGTTGAATCCGGTGTGCCAGGCTGTAATGAAAATGTAAAACCCTTGGTGTTCTCAAGGACAAAACACTACAGCATGCGGTTCTCTCTCTCCTTGCAGAAGGACAGTTACTCATTGACCGACTCTACAGATTCCCACTGAAGGAGACTGTCTGGTCTGCGTGAGCCTGTGCGTCTGTCCTTCATTCAATCTTTCAGTAACGCTAATAAGTCACAGAGGGCGGCACAACGCCCTGTGGCTCGTTTCCAAGCCAACCAGAGCCAAAGCTCACCTTGCAGAAACAAACCGGAACAGAACCCAGAGAAGTCTCACTCCTCAAACAGTGACAGTCAAATATCAATGTAAGAGTTCATGTATGTAGAGTAATACAGTATACAACTCAAACTCACGGTGGCGATGAGGAGGCTGAGCAGCAGCAGGTGCATTGTGGGATGTGCCATGATGAGCTTCAGGGAGGAGAGGAGGAAGAGGAGAGGGAGAGGATGGGGTGGAGGAGGATTAGAAAACACAGAGGTAGACTGTAATAAGGCCTTTGTCAATGAGAGGTTGTGTTGGTCAGGGCTTCCCAAACTCGTCCCTGGGCCCCCCCCCTGGCCCCACCTGTGTGCACGTTTTGTTTTTCCTCCCTGGCACTATGACTACAGTGCACCAGTGTTTGTGTGTGTGTTTGTGTGTGTGTGTAGGGGTCCACCAGTGGTGAGAAGTGGTTCGTTTTTCAGCACATTCCCTGGTAGTAGAGTCTGTTACTAATTCACTTGAAGGACTAGAGTCAAGGGCAAACAGGCTCTATCTTAGTATCACTAACAGGGATCCACTAAGGGAGTGTACTGTAGTCCAACTGTCCCCTGCCAGGACCACACTATCTCTCTCGTTATCAGACAGACTTTGAGCTGATGGGGAAGTCAATGGCCTTCATGTGTAGGACTCCTCCCACTCAACCAGAAAGCCCCGCCTCCTGGTTAGAAAAATCTGAGCCAGGGTCAGCCATGACTGACTATACATGGGAGTGTTAAGCTCTAGGGGCAGAGGGGACAGGTAGCTAGGCTATCTAGAGGAAGTATTCCCTTTGAATATGACTGGATGACCATCACCCCCCTCCCCCTCCAGACATGACTCATTCGTTAGTGAAAGGACACTCAGGTGTCAGACCCCCCCATGACCTGACAGTGACCTCAGAGCCTGATACAACAGTTTAGGGCAGGTGAACAGAGAGAGTAAAACCACCCTAAAGGTGTGTGTGTAATACTGTAGATTGAAATAGTGTCCGTCTGTGAGCTCCTCCTTGCCCCAACAGCAGCACAGTCATAGAGAGACAGAGACAGATATGAGGAACAGAATACTTCTACTGAGAGCCAATTCTTATCTCTACTGACACTCCTTCACTATAAACACTCATGAGGATTCACAACACACACCCACACACCTGTCAACCTTACAAATATATATATATATATATATACACAGTGCCTTCGGAAAGTATTCAGACCCCTTGACTTTTTCCACATTTTGTTACGTTACAGCCTTATTCTAAAATGGATTAAATCATTCATCTACACACAATACCCAATAATGACAATGTGAAAACAGGTTTTTAGAACATTTTGCTAATTTCTTACAAATAAAAAACGGAACGATCACATTTACATAAGTATTAAGACACTTCACTCAGTACTTTGTTGAAGCTCCTTTGGCAGCGATTACAGCCTGGATTCTTCTTGGGTATGATGCTACAAGCTTGGCACACCTGTATTTGGGGAGTTTCTTCCATTCTACTCTGCAGATCTTCTCAAGCTCTGTCAGGTTGGACGGTGAGTGTTACTGTACAGCTATTTTCAGGTCTCTCCAGAGATCTTCGATCGGGTTCAAGTCCAGGCTCTGGCTGGGCCACTCAAGTACATTCAGAGACTTGTCCCGAAGCCACTCCTGCGTTGTCTTGACTGTGTGCTTAGGGTCATTGTCCTGTTGGAAGCTGAACCTTCGCCACAGTCTGAGGTCCTGAGCGCTCTGGAGCAGGTTTTCATCAAGGATCTCTCTGTACTTTGCACCGTTAATCTTTGCCTCGATCCTGACTAGTCTCACAGTCCCTGCCGCTGAAAAACATCCCCACAGCATGATGCTGCCACCACCATGCTTCACTGTAGGGATCCTGCCAGGTTTCTTCCAGATGTGACGCTTGGTATTCAGGCCAAAGAATTCAATCTTGGTTTCATCAGACCAGAGAATCTTGTTTCTCATGGTCTGAGAGTCTTTACGTGCCTTTTGGCAAACTCCAAGCGGGCTGTCGTGCCTTTTACTGAGGAATGGCTTCCGTCTGACCACTCTACCATAAAGGCCTGATTGGTAGAGTGCTGCAGAGATGGTTGTCCTTCTGGAAGTTTCTCCCATCTCCACATAGGAACTCTAGAGCTCTGTCAGAGTGACCATTCGATTCTTGGTCTCCTCCCTGACCAAGGCCCTTCTACCCCGATTGCTCAGTTTGGCCGGGCGGCCAGCTCTAGGAAGAGTCTTGGTGGTTCCAAACTTCTTCCATTTAAGAATGATGGAGGCCAATGTGTTCTTGGGGACCTTCAACACTGCAGAAATGTTTTGGTAACTTTCCCCAGATCTGTGCCTTGACACAATCCTGTCTCTGAGCTCTACGGACAATTCTTTCGACCTCATGGCTTGGTTTTGGCTCTGACATGCACTGTCAATTGTGGGAACTTTTATAGACAGGTGTGTGCCTTTCCAAATCATGTCAAATCAATTAAATTTACCACAGGTGTACTCAAATCAAGTTGTAGAAACATCTCAAGTGTAACGAAATTTGTCTTCCTCTGATGAGGAGTATGACAGATCGGACCAATGTGCAGCGTGGTAGGTGTTCGTCATGTTTTAATGAAAAGACACTGAACACGAAAATACAAAATAACAAAGTGATAGACAGAAACGAAAAACGAAACAGTTCTGTCTGGTGAAGACACAGAGACAGAAAACAATCACCCTCAACTAAAATGGGGCAAACAGGCTACCTAAGTATGATTCTCAATCAGAGACAACGAACGACACCTGCCTCTGATTGAGAACCATACCAGGCCAAACACATAAACACAACATAGAAAAAAGAACATAGACTACCCACCCCAACTCACGCCCTGACCAAACTAACACAAAGACATAATAAAATAACTAAGGTCAGAACGTGACATCAAGGATGATCAATGGAAACAGGATGCGCCTGAGCTCAATTTCAAGTCTCATAGCAAAGGGCCTGAATACTTATGTAAATAAGGATTGTAATGTAGATTGATGAGGAAAAACATGTAGTTAATCCATTTAGAATAAGGCTGTAACGTAACAAAATGTGGAAAAAGTCAAGGGGTCTGAATACTTTCCGAAGAGTCCTTGTCCATCTTTCGAAAACATCTGAAACCCCACCCCCCCAAAAAGGTACTTCTCTTTCTCCACTAGCACAGACTTTGCTGATAAATACTTTGTTGAGGGAAAATGTACCTGATACCATTGTGATGTGTTGTTGTCTCACCTAGCTACAGTGTCTTAAGATGAACGCACTTATTGTAAGTCATTCTGAATAATAGAGTCTGCTAAATGACTAACATGTAAATATACTCCATAACACACACAATCAAAACGTCAGCATTTTGATGTACACATCTCCATGACAGGCTACAGGACATTCTGTTATGTACACGTCTCCATGACAGGCTACAGGACATTCTGTTATGTACACATCTCCATGACAGGCTACAGGACATTCTGTTATGTACACGTCCTCATGACAGGCTACAGGACATTCTGTTATGTACACGTCCTCATGACAGGCTACAGGACATTCTGTTATGTACACATCTCCATGACAGGCTACAGGACATTCTGTTATGTACACGTCTCCATGACAGGCTACAGGACATTCTGTTATGTACACATCTCCATGACAGGCTACAGGACATTCTGTTATGTACACGTCCTCATGACAGGCTACAGGACATTCTGTTATGTACACATCTCCATGACAGGCTACAGGACATTCTGTTATGTACACATCTCCATGACAGGCTACAGGACATTCTGTTATGTACACGTCCTCATGACAGGCTACAGGACATTCTGTTATGTACACATCTCCATGACAGGCTACATGACATTCTGTTATGTACACGTCTCCATGACAGGCTACAGGACATTCTGTTATGTACACGTCCTCATGACAGGCTACAGGACATTCTGTTATGTACACATCTCCATGACAGGCTACAGGACATTCTGTTATGTACACATCTCCATGACAGGCTACAGGACATTCTGTTATGTACACGTCCTCATGACAGGCTACAGGACATTCTGTTATGTACACATCTCCATGACAGGCTACAGGACATTCTGTTATGTACACATCTCCATGACAGGCTACAGGACATTCTGTTATGTACACGTTCTCATGACAGGCTACAGGACATTCTGTTATGTACACGTTCTCATGACAGGCTACAGGACATTCTGTTATGTACACATCTCCATGACAGGCTACAGGACATTCTGTTATGTACACATCTCCATGACAGGCTACAGGACATTCTGTTATGTACACGTCCTCATGACAGGCTACAGGACATTCTGTTATGTACACGTCCTCATGACAGGCTACAGGACATTCTGTTATGTACACGTCCTCATGACAGGCTACAGGACATTCTGTTATGTACACATCTCCATGACAGGCTACAGGACATTCTGTTATGTACACGTCCTCATGACAGGCTACAGGACATTCTGTTATGTACACGTCCTCATGACAGGCTACAGGACATTCTGTTATGTACACATCTCCATGACAGGCTACAGGACATTCTGTTATGTACACGTCCTCATGACAGGCTACAGGACATTCTGTTATGTACACATCTTCATGACAGGCTACAGGACATTCTGTTATGTACACGTCCTCATGACAGGCTACAGGACATTCTGTTATGTACACGTCCTCATGACAGGCTACATGACATTCTGTTATGTACACATCTCCATGACAGGCTACAGGACATTCTGTTATGTACACGTCCTCATGACAGGCTACAGGACATTCTGTTATGTACACATCTCCATGACAGGCTACAGGACATTCTGTTATGTACATGTCCTCATGACAGGCTACAGGACATTCTGTTATGTACACATCTCCATGACAGGCTACAGGACATTCTGTTATGTACACGTCCTCATGACAGGCTACAGGACATTCTGTTATGTACACGTCTTCATGACAGGCTACAGGACATTCTGTTATGTACACATCTTCATGACAGGCTACAGGACATTCTGTTATGTACACGTCTTCATGACAGGCTACAGGACATTCTGTTATGTACACATCTTCATGACAGGCTACAGGACATTCTGTTATGTACACGTCTCCATGACAGGCTACAGGACATTCTGTTATGTACACGTCCTCATGACAGGCTACAGGACATTCTGTTATGTACACATCTCCATGACAGGCTACAGGACATTCTGTTATGTACATGTCCTCATGACAGGCTACAGGACATTCTGTTATGTACACATCTCCATGACAGGCTACAGGACATTCTGTTATGTACACGTCCTCATGACAGGCTACAGGACATTCTGTTATGTACACGTCTTCATGACAGGCTACAGGACATTCTGTTATGTACACATCTTCATGACAGGCTACAGGACATTCTGTTATGTACACGTCTTCATGACAGGCTACAGGACATTCTGTTATGTACACATCTTCATGACAGGCTACAGGACATTCTGTTATGTACACGTCTCCATGACAGGCTACAGGACATTCTGTTATGTACACGTCCTCATGACAGGCTACAGGACATTCTGTTATGTACACGTCCTCATGACAGGCTACAGGACATTCTGTTATGTACACATCTCCATGACAGGCTACAGGACATTCTGTTATGTACACGTCTCCATGACAGGCTACAGGACATTCTGTTATGTACAACGACAACAGAGTAGATATATTATACCTCAACAGGAAATGCATCTGTACCGTGTGTTTTACCTGTTTCTCTGTCTGTGTCAGTGTGTTTTACCTGTTTCTCTGTCTGTGTCAGTGTGTTTTACCTGTTTCTCTATCTGTGTCAGTGTGTTTTACCCGTTTCTCTGTCTGTGTCAGTGTGTTTTACCTGTTTTTCTGTCTGTGTCAGTGTGTTTTACCTGTTTCTCTGTCTGTGTCAGTGTGTTTTACCTGTTTTTCTGTCTGTGTCAGTGTGTTTTACCCGTTTCTCTATCTATGTCAGTGTGTTTTTGTAACGATGTGCGCTGAGAGTCAGGAAGCAAGTACAGGGAGTGAATGTTTTATTAAATAAACAAAACAATAAACACGAAACACAAACAACGCACCGGCATGAAACAGAGTCAATAACACCTGAGGAAAGAACCAAGAGGAGTGACAGATATAGGGAAGATAATCAAGGAGGTGATGGAGTACAGGTGAGTGTCATGATGCGCTGGTGTGTGAGACGATGGTGACAGGTGTGGGGGATAATCAGCAGCCTCCCTCTCCGAGGCCGGAGAGGGAGTATACGTGACAGTTTTACCCGTTTCTCTATTGGTGTCAGTGTTTTTTACCTGATTCTCTATCTGTGTCAGTGTGTTTTACATGTCAGTCTATAGTGTGTCCAGTACATGTGAGTCTACAGTCTGTCCAGTACATGTGAGTCTATAGTGTGTCCAGTACATGTGAGTCTATAATGTGTCCACTACATGTGAGTCTATAGTGTGTCCAGTACATGTGAGTCTATAGTGTGTCCAGTACATGTGAGTCTGTAGTGTGTCCAGTACATGTGAGTCTATAGTGTGTCCAGTATGTGTGAGTCTATAGTGTGTCCAGTACATGTGAGTCTATAGTGTGTCCAGTACGTGTGAGTCTATAGTGTGTCCAGTACATGTGAGACTATAGTGTGTCCAATACATGTGAGTCTATAATGTGTCCACTACATGTGAGTCTATAGTGTGTCCAGTACATGTGAGTCTATAGTGTGTCCAGTACATGTGAGTCTATAGTGTGTCCAGTACGTGTGAGTCTATAGTGTGTCCAGTATGTGTGAGTCTATAGTGTGTCCAGTACATGTGAGTCTGTAGTGTGTCCAGTACATGTGAGTCTATAGTGTGTCCAGTACGTGTGAGTCTATAGTGTGTCCAGTATGTGTGAGTCTATAGTGTGTCCAGTACGTGTGAGTCTATAGTGTGTCCAGTACATGTGAGTCTATAGTGTGTCCAGTACATGTGAGTCTACAGTGTGTCCAGGACGTATGAGTCTATTGTGTGTCCAGTACGTGTGGGTCTATAGTGTGTCCAGTACATGAGTCTATAGTGTGTCCAGTATTGTGAGTCTACAGTGTGTCCAGTACATGAGTCTATAGTGTGTCCAGTATGTGTGAGTCTATGTGTATGACCAGTCTTGCAGAGGGCAGAGAGAGGTGATGGGGGACATTAAGAGTGTGAATGTGACTTTGAGGCTTGCCGCTGCAGACGACCTTTGCTTCGCTCACAGCACGATATGCTCCACACTCCATTTCATTTCCCCTACCTCAGATGGCTGCTGAGGGGAGGATGACTCATAATAATGGCTGGAATGGAGTGAATGGTATCAAACACATAGAAACCATGTGTTTGATGTGTTCGACACCATTCCATTTATTCCATGCCAGCCATTACTATGATCCTGTCCTCCCCAACTAAGGTTCCACCAGCCGCCTGTGGTGTCTACATAGAACTTCCATTACCTGTCTCACTATCTACCTACTGCTACGACCTTTTCTACGACCTTCTCCTAAAACACAAATTGTCTTCTGTTAGTCACTGTGTCACCAGGAGTTCTGTCCCTGCTGACTGACTGATTGGCTGACTGACACACGCCAGAATCGCCATAACTAATCATGCTCAACACATGGGGATCAGAACACAGCAAACCGGACTAAAGGACTAAAGGAGGACTAAAGGAAACACACTACTCTGACATGTTGGGACATGTCTCCTTTATAAAAACAGATTCATCTCAACCTGTAGAATGCATTTTTTCAAACTTTGTGTGAGGCCTGATGTAGGCCTGTCTCTAGAAGGCCGACATTGAGTGACATTTAGTGTCTTTCTGCCCCCAAGACCAGACCAGACTAGACCAGACTGATCAAACCCAGGCCCCTGTGTCTGACCCAGAAACCAGAGCCCAGAAGCCACAGTGGCCCCAGGACAGTGGTGCTCAATAACACAGACTTCAAGATGCCATATATACACACAGGCCCTGGCAAAGTCAAGTCAAGATCACAACACACACCCCAAAAGAAATCCCCTAATGGAAAATGCTCAATATTAAACACGCATATAGAAAACAGAAGTAACCAACATAGATACAGGCTTCAACTCAACATTGATGACACAGAAAAAGACAGAGAGATAGGGAGAGAAAGAGTGAGAGAGGAAGAGGGAGAGACATACCTTACTTAAGAGTTCCCGTTTCACTCCTTCGACTGTAGTGTGATCACTACTGCCCCATCCAGCCTGGTCAAACGTTAACTCAACATTAACATGCAATACTTTATTGAACCTAATCATTGTCTAATCTCCCCGCCCCTACAACAGGCCGAGCCAATAGAGAAACAGGGGGACAGGAGAAGTGAGTGTAACTAAGGGATGTAATAAATTAATATAACATTATTATAGTATAATATAACATGATCGTCACAGAATGGCAACCATGAACGGGACACAGGAACCAAAAGTACTGTAGGTTGTAATGTATGTATGAATATTTAGTGCTAAGCCCCTATTAGAGTTCTTACTGTTACTACAAGCTAAAGGCTCATCTCTGTAGAACCATACAACTGGCTACTGGACTCATCACCGCACAGTCAAAACCAGCAGGCAGACTGAACAATCTGTAAGGGTGGAGGTGGGGATTACAAAGGACTGGAAAAGTTTCTCACTCAAAGCGGACTTTAACCTTTAACTTTATGAACTGCTTCCTGTCTGAGAATGTCTAGTAGTAAGCTGTTTAGAGGAGCTTAGCTGAGACACAGATATGACTGCTTCCTGTCTGAGAATGTCTAGTAGTAAGCTGTTTAGAGGAGCTTAGGTCAGACACAGATGACTGCTTCCTGTCTGAGAATGTCTAGTAGTAAGCTGTTTAGTGGAGCTTAGCCGAGACACAGATATGACTGCTTCCTGTCTGAGAATGTCTGTAGATGTCTACAATAAGCTGTTTAGAGGAGCTTAGCTGAGACACAGATATGACTGCTTCCTGTCTGAGAATGTCTAGTAGTTAGCTGTTTAGAGGAGCTTAGCTGAGACACAGATATGACTGCTTCCTGTCTGAGAATGTCTAGTAGTTAGCTGTTTAGAGGAGCTTAGCTGAGACACAGATATGACTGCTTCCTGTCTGAGAATGTCTAGTGGTTAGCTGTTTAGAGGACCTTAGCTGAGACACAGATATGACTGCTTCCTGTCTGAGAATGTCTAGTCGTAAGCTGTTTAGAGGAGCTTAGCTGAGACACAGATATGACTGCTTCTCACACAGACACACACCTCTGATAGGTCCCCTGTAATAATGAACTGATACAGTGTGCTGATTGGTGGAATAAGGAACTGTATCCCAAATAGTCAAGACATGCCAGGTGATCTTGTCGTATTTACAGTTGCTGACTTGGTGTTGTGCACTTAGCATCACAAGAAGATTCAAAAGACTCCATGCTGCATCACCTCTGGCTGTGATTTGGAGTCCCATAGGGCGGCGCATAATTGGCCCCGCGTTGTCTGGGTTTGGCCGGGGTAGGCCGTCATTGTAAATAAGAATTTGTTCTTAACTGACTTGCCTAGTTAAATAAAGGTTAAATAAAAAAAAAATTTTTTTTTTAAAAAAAGTTCAAAACCACTGGTCTAATCTAAAGGTACCATGTGGTTAGTTGAGAATTACGAAAATGTATAACCACAAACCCATATCTCTGTCACGCCCTGACCTTAGAGAGCCATTTTATTTCTATATTTGGTTAGGTCAGGGTGTGATTTGGAGTGGGCATTCTATGTTGTCTATTTCTTTGTTTTTGGCCGCGTGTGGTTCTCAATCAGAGGCAGCTGTCTATCGTTGTCTCCGATTGGGAATCATACTTAGGCAGCCTTTTTTCCCACCTGTGTTTTGTGGGTAGTTTATTTTCTGTTTAGTCTCTTACCTGACAGAACTGGTCACTTTCATTTTGTTACTTTGTTCGAGTGGTTTTTGATAATAAAAGAATCATGAACACTTTTCACGCTGCGCTTTGGTCCACTCCTTCCGACGACAGGCGTTACAATCTCTGTAGTTCTCTGCCCCTCTATGAAAGGTTGGTCTGTAATCGTGCTGCCATCTTGCAAACCCTTCGATGATGATGATGAGGATGAAGGTATTTATCTCCCTGCTGACTCGTTCAGTAGGTGATCCATAATCGATAATTGTCTACTTTGATCAATCAGTGTTAAAGTACTGAAACAAGATTAGGATATCTACCTTGCCTCTGAGATAAGGAACGCAAATACACGCATGCACACATACAGATACACCAGGGAAATAGCCAGAAATTTGTTTGTGGATAGGCCTGCATTTTTTTGTTTTTGCTCAATCTAATTGGGTGGACCTGGCAGGGCCTGTCTCCCCAGTGAATGGGCCTGTGTCCACCCCACCCATGCCTATGCCCCTGACACACACACAGACAGACAAATACAATTTAATCAGGCTTCTAACCACTTCCTGTTTCTTGACTCCTCCTCCAGAATGTTACCTTGACATCTCACTCACTTGACATTATCTGAGATGCCACTGTACAAGACATGTCTGTGTGTCCAGTTTCCCTTCATGAATTGAATTCGTGTTTCTAAAGGCAGCCCTCTCCAGTCAGTCATTAATCCAGACATGGCTCTCTCATTCCCCGCTGGCTTCAATCTCGTAACAGACTTAGCTGGACCCCAAACACACTCTGGCTGAAGGTAGCCTAATTATCCCTCTCTCACACTGCCCTGGCCCCAATCCCAGGTCTCTAGGGGGTCAGTGCCAATCATCCTGGTAGGAACACACACACTATGGAGTTACCTCTGAGGGGAGGATAACTGCTCTGTGTCACCTGCTGAGTCATGTTCCAATAGCATGTTTGTGTGTGTGATGTTATTGGAGTCTAGCAAGACAAAGACAAGTGAACATTATGACATTTTAAAGAAAATATGGATTTTATTCCACTGCAGCATAATAATAACAAAACCAACGGAAAATATCCACACACAGCAAAACATACACAAGATGAGCAGTGCAGATTATCAGTTATCTCAATCGGACAGATAGGACTATGTACAAAACCACGAACATATAAGCACCTTGTTATCAGGCTTCAAATTGTCTGGGTAACCCTGGTCAAGCATTTTGGGAGAGAGAACGAGGGATGATAGAGAGAGAGGAGAGAGTCTCAGTGAGGGATTAAAAAAGGACAGGAATTAACATCTCTCTCATGACCCTAAAAGGATTAGAGATCACTAATTATCTAGCACCTCTCTCTTTTCCTTTTTCAATCTCTCTGTCGGCTGAGATTGTCAGAACACTGCATGTCCATTGGTTGATTCTCCAGACCGTCACCGAGGCTGGCGAATGGGGCGACAGTTTTGAGGGGTCAGTCTAATGTAGACTGCAGTAGGGGTGGGGTTGTGTGTGTGTCCTGGATCTTAGAGCACTGAAAGATCATGGCAGGATTTGGACTTCAGACGGAATGCGACGTTGGCATTGTTCTTGGCCCCCATCTTGTCCAGGAAGCGTTTGGCCTTCTTGGGTATGCTGTCGCGGCGTGTGTGTGAGTGTGTGTGTCTGCGGCGGTTGTTGTTCTCCTTGGTGTCTGCGTAGTCGTAGCTGCTGTACAATGCCATGGAAGGTTGGCCAAACGTTGTGTTGCATTGCTGCTGACGTCTCGATGAACTTAGTCAAACACTGCAGCACACACACGGCCCTCTGGCGAGAAATTTGGAAGACCCATTTGCGACCAAACTTTAACCGATGTCTGGAATTGTTGCTTCAATATGTCCACATAATTTTCCTCCCTCATGATGCTATCTATTTTGTGAAGTGCACCAGTCCCTCCTGCAGCAAAGCACCTCCACAACATGCTGCCACCCTGTGCTTCACTGTTGGGATGGTGTTCTTCGGCGTGCAAGCCTCCCCCTTTTTCCTTTAAACATAATGATGGTCATTATGGCAAAATAGTTATATTTTTGTTTCATCAGACCAGAGGACATTTCTCCAAAAGGTACGATCTTTGTCCCCATGTGCAGTTGCAAACCGTAGTCTGGCTTTTTTATGTCAGTTTTGGAGCAGTTGCTTCTTCCTTGCTGAGCGGCCTTTCAGGTTATGTCGATATAGGACTCGTTTTTACTGTGGATATAGATACTTTTGTACCTGATTCCTTCAGCATCATCACAAGGTCCTTTTCTGCTGTTCTGGGATTGATTTGCACTTTTCACCCCCAAGTACGTTCATCTCTAGGAGACAGAACGCGTCTGCTTTCTGAGCGGTATTCCGGCTGCGTGGGCCCATGGTGTTTATACTTGCATACTATTGTTTGTACAGATGAACGTGGTACCTTCAGGCGTTTGGAAATTGCTCCCAAGTATGAACCAGACTTGTGGAGGTCTTGGCTGATTTCTTTTGATTTTCCCATGATGTCAAGCAAAGAGGCACTGAGTTTGAAGGTAGGCCTTGAAATACATCCACAGGTACTGTACACCTCCAATTGACTCAAATGATGTCAATTAGCCCGTCTAAAGCCATGACACAATGTTCCAAGCTGTTTAAAGGCACAGTCAACTTAGTGTATGTAACCTTCTGACCCACTGAAATTGTGATACAGTGAATTATAAGTGAAATAATCTGTCTGTAAACAATTGTTGGAAAAATTACTTGTGTCATGCACAAAGTAGATGTCCTAACCGACTTGCCAAAACTATAGTTTGTTAACAAGAAATGTGTGGAGTGGTTGAAAAACAAGTTTTAAAAACCTCTCTAGGGTATGTGGGACGCTAGCGTCCCATCTGGCCAACATCCAGTGAGATTGCAGAGCGCCAAATTCAAATACAGAAATGCTCATTATAAAAATTATGAAAACAAAACATATTTTTACATAGGTTTAAAGATTAACTTCTTGTTAAACCAACCACAGTGTCAGATTTATAAAATGCTTTTCAGTGAAAGCATACCTAGCCCAGAACATACCTAGCCCAGAACATAGCCCAGTTGACAAATTATTACAAACAGTAACCAGCCAAGCAGAAGCGTTACAAAACTCAAATTAATCCCTTACCTTTGATAATCTGCATATGGTGGCACTCAGAAGACATTCATTTACTCAATAAATGTTCATTTTGTTCAATAAAGTCACTTAATATCCAAAAACCTCCATTTTGTTCGCACGTTTTCTTCAGTAATCCACAGGCTCAAACGCAGTCCAAGCAGGCAGACAGAAAAATCAAAATTGTATCCGTAAAGTTCATAGAAACATGTCAAACAATGTTTATATTCAACCCTCAGGTTGTTTTTAGCCTAAATGATCTATAATATTTCAAACTGACAATAACGTTGTCAATATAAAAGGTAAACAAGAAATGCACTCTCTTGGGATTGCACATGAAAAAGCTCTGCGACACGGTAGGGTCCACTCATTCAGACTGGTCTTACTTACTCATTTATAAGAATACAAGCCTGAAACAATTTCTAAAGACTGTTGAAGGCATAGGAACTGCAAATTGAGTCCTAAGTCAATGGATACTGTAATGGCATTGAATAGAAAACTACTGGTTTCCGCCTGACAAATCAGTTCTGTTATACTCACAGACACTATTTTAACAGTTTTGGAAACTTTAGAGTGTTTTCTATCCAAATCTACCAGTTATATGCATATCTTATCTTCAGGGCCCGAGTAGCAGGCCGTTTAATTTGGGCATGCTTTTCATCCAAAATTCCGAATGCTGCCCCCTACCCTAGAGAGGTTAATGACTCCAACCTAAGTGTATGTAAACTTTTGACTTCAACTGTTTACACATATGCACGCACGCACGCACACACACACACACACACACAACGTGTTCCTCTAATCTCACCGGTAACTGACACCTCTCTGCGGCGGACCAAGTCACACTTGTTTCCCACCAGGATGATTGGTGTGTGGTGGGCAGGGCGGTGTTGGCGGAGGGATATACGTAGCCCTGAGGCTTTCAGGAAAGAGGACCGTTGCCTGTCTATATACACTGGTCCTGAGACGACCCTCCCTCATCCTGAAGGGAACACAAATAGAGACTACGTTAGAGCTGTGATATGTAAACAAACTGTTAGAGTATGGCTAAAACACACACAGCAAGACAGAGTTCAAACTAGGCCTACAGACTAGAGTTTCATCAAGTAACCATTAGAAGTTTCTCTCTTACCTCTGAGTCCCAGTTGTCCACTAGAGTGACTGTGGCTTTCTCTCCATCCACTGTGACGGTCTGCTCACACACCTCATCTGAAGAACAAACCAATCACTGTGTTAAGAACCACATTTACAACCAACATTTAGATTCATACAAGTAGAATTGTTCAAGCATCTTACTTTTATATTGATGTAAGAGGGATGCGTAAAAAGGAGGCCAAGTGGATGTTTCCCTATGTGCCCATTACGCACAACAGCATTAAATACATCCATCACAAAGTCATAAAATTGGCCTACCGTATAAAGCATATTTTCCTTATTAACAACCGCATTGTAATTCATTCACCTCCATAGAGCTCGCACTCGTCACTGTCCATGCTGTCCGCCGTTCCAGCGAAGATGCTGGCAACCGCGGATTTACCGACACCCTGGCGCCCAGCAGCACCACGCGAAACGGTCTCGAGCTGCCGCCGGTATTCCCGGTAGACCCCGTGGAGATGACGGAGTCTAAAGAGGCCCAGCTATCGCGGCTCCCATCCGATTCCCCGGTGGAGTTCGTACAGGATTTGGAGCGGGACGTGCACGCTGGAGACGCGAGGCTGTCTGATAGGTGGCTCCCGGTATCACTGACGCTCCACCGGTGGAGTTGGTGCTGCAGCCGCAGACTGTGTCGTCGCATACTCAACAGCATGATGATAAGAAAAGAAAAGAAATCAAACTAATAAAACTCGCCCTTTAAAAATGAAGGTGCGCTGAAGAAACACCCCTGGACTGGGCTATAAAACAAGTAATGGAACAGATGGGAATCTCCAAAGTATTCTCAGAAAGTAAAATAAATCCTACAAATCCATAATTTAGTGAAATTGATTGAGACTGGATACGACCGAATGTCCAAACTCAGGAATAAGAGTTCATCAAGAGCTACGAGCAAATGTCAGATGTTGTCAAGCATTAGTGCAGGTAGACAGTTAAATCCTCGAGATGGGAAAGAAAGAGGCTGTTTGATTGTTGAGGTCTCTGAACACTGTGAGCGCGTGTAATCCCGTAAATTGGTCTCTCTCTACTGTTATCATGGGATTTCTTCCGCGGCGAGATTTATATAAAGAAGGGCTCAGCGCGAGAAAGGGTTTCCTTGACGTCAAGTCTGTGTCTCCTCCCTCACCCTTGTGCGTTCTTACGGCTCGGGACCAGTGGTGTTGAGGGGGTCTGGCCCCCCCACCCAGAGGCAGCAGTGGATAAGTGGAGATGTGTGTTTCCACATGTGTAGGCTACTGTATCCCTGCCAATGTTTTTGATACTGTAGAGGCTGAGCAGGGACATATTACAACAGCCTGGTCTCATAGACTAGACATAACATAGTAAACGTAATTCCGGGATACCAAATTAGTATAGTAGTAGTATGATATGTTATGTTTGGTATGGCTACATGGTTCCTTTACATAACAATGGCTAACTGTGAACATGCATTAAGATCCAGGGTTAACACTTTCTCACAAAGCAACTGTTTTGATTATGCAGAAGTTGTTGATTCTCCTCTTCACACGTCTTTAGTGTCACAATGGGTGATGGAAACACACTTCCCCAAAAATAACAGTAGAGCTCACATTAACATAATCACTGGTTACGCTCTGGTGCTGCAATGGAAAAAGGTCATATAAAGCCGTGCATTTGAGTGACAGAAGGCCCCAGTACATTCTCCTCTAGGCAGAGGCATCATGCCCACAGGGGGCACAAGGGCACATGCCCCCTCAGATGTGTCCTGTTTAAAAAAACAAGAATAATAAAAAAGATATGTTGTTATTGTTTCTCTGTAATACTACTAGCCACATAGCAATTTTATGAAGTTGGCTTTAGCTAGCCTCATAACTAGCTACCAAGAGCCATTTCAGGCTACAGTGCATTTGGAAAGTATTCAGACCCCTTGACCTTTTTCTACATTTTAAACGTTACAGCCTTATTATAAAATTGTTTACATAGTTTCTTCCCTCACCAATCCACACACGATGCCCCATAATGACAAAGCTTTATAGAGCAGGTTTATAGAAATGTTTGCAAATGTATAAAAAAAAAAAAAAATGGAAACGTTCCATTTGCGTAAGTATTCAGACCCTTTACTCAGTACTTTGCTGAAGCCCCTTTGGCAGCGATTACAGCCTCAAGTCTTCTTGGATATGACGCTACAAACTTGGCACACCTGTATTTGGGAAGTTTCTCACATTATTCTCTGCAGATCCTCTCAAGCTCTGTCAGGTTGGATGGGGAGCGTCGCTGCGCAGCTATTTTCAGGTCTCTCCAGAGATGCTAGTTCGGGTTCAAGTCCAGGCTCTGGCTGGGCCACTCAAGGACATTCAGAGACTTGTCCCAAAGCCACTCATGCATTTTCTTGGCTGTGTGCTTAGGGTTGTTGTTGGAAAGTGAACCTTCGCCCCCCAGTCTGAGGTCCTGAGCAATCTGCAGCAGGTTTCGTCAAGGATCTCTCTGTACTTTGCTCCGTTCATCTTTGCCTCGATCCAGACTAGTCCCCCAGTCCCTGCCCCTGAAAAACATTCCCACAGCATGATGCTGCCACCACCATGCATGACCGTAGGGATGGTGCCAGGTTTCCTCCAGACGTGACACTTGACATTCAGGCCAAAAAGTTCAATCTTGGTTTCGTCAGACCAGAGAATCTTGTTTCTCATGGTCTGAGAGTCCTTTAGGTGCCTTTTGGCAAACTCCAAGCAGGCTGTCTTGTGCCTTTACTGAGGCTTCCGTCTGGCCACTCTACCATAAATGCCTGAGAGATGGTTGTCCCTCTGGAAGGTTCTCCCATCTCCACAGAGGAACTCTGGAGCTCTGTCAGAGTGACTTTCGGGTTCTTGGTCACCTCCCTGACCAAGGCCATTCTCCCCCGATTGTTCAGTTTGGCCGGGTGGCCAGCTCTAGGAAGAATCCAAACTTCTTCCATTTAAGAATGATGGAGGCCACTGTGTTCTTGAGGACCATCAATGCTGTCAAGGAGCTCTATGGACAATTCCTTCGACCTCTTGACTTGGTTTTTGCTGTGACATGCACTGTCAACTGTGGGACCAGAAAAGGCACAGGTGTGTGCCGTTCCAAATCATGTACAATCAATTGAATTTACCACAGGTGGACTCAAATCAAGTTGTAGAAACATCTCAAGGATGATCAATGGAAACAGGATGCACCTGGGCTCAAATTTGAGACTCATAGCAAAGGGTCTGAATACTTCTGTAAATAAGGTATTTCTGTTTTTCATTTTGAATAAAGTTGCAAAAATTTAATAGAAACTGTTTTAATTTGTCATTATGGGGTATTTTGTGTAGACTGATGACGTAAAAATATTATTTAATCCACTTTAGAATAAGGCTGAAATGTAACAAAATGTGGAAAAAGTCAATGAGTCTGAACACTTTCCGAATGCACTGTAGCTTGTCTAACTAACAAGCCTGCTGGCAATGTTGGTAGACTTTAGAAAAGAAAGACATTACTAAACGTAATGAATAAGACTCACATTCCTTTTAATCTTTTACCCAGATTTTAGCATAGAATCATTTGTTTCTTTAGTTACACCATGAGTCACACTGGGCCAGGAGTAAAACCATGAGTCACACTGGGCCAGGAGTTACACCACAAGTAACACTGGGCCAGGAGTTACACCATGAGTCACACTGGGCCAGGAGTAAAACTATGAGTCACACTGGGCCAGGAGTTACACCATGAGTCACACTGGGCCAGGAGTTACACCACAAGTAACACTGGGCCAGGAGTAAAACTATGAGTCACACTGGGCTAGGAGTTACATTACGAGTCACACAGTCCTCTGATGTCCTCACCCAACCTATGCATTGGCATCTCTTTTCCTACCTAACAAACTAAAATAATGACAGTGATAAGTCCCCACAATCACACTTCCACATACACATATCCACTCACACACTCTTTCACAATTCAGGCACCAGACAAGAGTCCTGTCATCCACATTTATACTATTCACATTATTGGGCCAGGTTTCATTTCACATGTCTATAAGGTGCAGTAGTCCAGGGTGATTGGACTGACCACTGATCCTAACACTGTAATCTGGAGCTGTTCTAACTTGGGGTCAGGATCAATCAGATTCACCCGAGGACAGCAAGACAGACAGCCAGGCAGAGAGCAGAGATGAGGAGCGCTCACACACACACACTGCTGTAGACAATGAATGATGGTGCTGAGTTTCAAACCTATGCCTGTTCACCGAGTGTAGGATGTAGACCCGGGTGTAGCAGAAGAAAGGACCCGCCTGGATGTGCAACAGGTATAATGGGCTGGTCTGACCTAGTGCATGCTACGTCGGACATTCATAGCGTTATGTCATAAGCCCAGCAGATGCAACAGACCCCAGGTGCTTGGCCCTGTACACTTGGTCCCCCAGTCCTGCCCTGTACACTGGCACTCTCATGTCCACTGCTGTGGTGTCAGGTCCTGGTCAGAGAGGAGAGGCTGCTGTGGTATCAGGTCCTGGTCAGAGAGGAGAGGCTGCTGTGGTATCAGGTCCTGGTCAAAGAGGAGAGGAGAGGCTGCTGTGGTATCAGG
The DNA here is from genome assembly GCF_057628025.1 of Oncorhynchus mykiss. NCBI lineage: Eukaryota > Metazoa > Chordata > Actinopteri > Salmoniformes > Salmonidae > Oncorhynchus > Oncorhynchus mykiss. The sequence continues at coordinate 17,538,102 of NC_143024.1, forward strand.
TGCTGGTCAAAGAGGAGAGGAGAGGCTGCTGTGGTATCAGGGCCTGGTCAGAGAGGAGAGGCTGCTGTGGTATCAGGTCCTGGTCAAAGAGGAGAGGAGAGGCTGCTATGGTATCAGGTCCTGGTCAGAGAGGAGAAGCTGCTATGGTATCAGGTCCTGGTCAGAGAGGAGAGGCTGCTGTGGTATCTGGTCCTGGTCAGAGAGGAGAGGCTGCTGTGGTATCTGGTCCTGGTCAGAGAGGAGAGGCTGCTGTGGTATCAGGTCCTGGTCAGAGAGGAGAGGCTGCTGTGGTATCAGGTCCTGGTCAAAGAGGAGAGGAGAGGCTGCTATGGTATCAGGTCCTGGTCAGAGAGGAGAGGCTGCTGTGGTATCTGGTCCTGGTCAAAGAGGAGAGGAGAGGAGAGGAGAGGAGAGGAGAGGAGAGGAGAGGCCAGCCAGTCCAGTCATAGTCAGAGCAGCCAGTCCAGTCAGTCAGAGCAGCCAGTCCAGTCAGAGTCAGAGCAGCCAGTCCAGTCAGTCAGAGCAGTCAGTCCAGTCAGAGTCAGAGCAGCCAGTCCAGTCAGTCAGAGTCAGAGCAGCCGGTCCAGTCAGAGTCAGAGCAGCCATTCCAGTCAGAGTCAGAGCTGCCGGTCCAGTCAGATTCAGAGCAGCCAGTCCAGTCAGAGTCAGAGCAGCCAGTCCAGTCAGAGTCAGAGCAGCCAGTCCAGTCAGTCAGAGCAGCCAGTCCAGTCAGAGTCAGAGCAGCCAGTCCAGTCAGTCAGAGTCAGAGCAACCGGTCCAGTCAGAGTCAGAGCAGCCAGTCCAGTCAGAGTCAGAGCAACCAATCCAGTCCCAAACATGCCCTTTTATCATCTGCTGCTAATGCTTGTTGTTTGCTATTAATATACTTTGATGAATAGACACGACAGTAAAACGGTGAGTCTGTGGGCCCTGGATTAAAGCCTAGTGAATGGATGTGCACTAATACACTACTGCAGTGACCTATAAGGTTAATACCACATCTTTACTCATACCTCCTTCAACAATAAGCCTGGACTCACACACAGTCTACTTGTCTGTGAGTGTGTGTGTCCTTGTGTGTGCGTGTTAGACACACAGGAGCGTTTCTAACATCTTTCCATTAGTGTGTGTCATGTCCTCTCAACAAAGATCACTGTCTGGATAGAGAGTGACTGACTCTTTCGTCTGCTGGACACGTGAAAAACAACATGGTCTATAGAACCCACAATGCATTGTGTCTGAGGCGAGATGCGTCTCATGGCACCATGACGTGTTCTAAGCGGGAGTGCGAGACTGAATGCGATCATGAGTTATATAGAGATGGTTGCTATGGTGATGCCATTTTGCAAAGAACTCAAGGTAGTACTTTAACTGTCTCTTCTCTCTGTATGGACGCAGATGTAGAGGAAGTGGTTTGGGAAACTGCGTTCGTATGATGAGTCATCTTGCCTGTGCCATGAAGACTCGAATCTCATGCATATACCGATACGGTCAAATATATTGGCAACCTTGTACTTTACAATGGAGTGCAATGGGGCAGAATGTTTTGTTTTCTCTTTCAAAACTGCTTGAATGGCTATTTTTACCCAATACTTGCCGAGTATGACTTGCCTCGAACCAAAGAAATGAGAATTTGTAATAATACATTTTTTATTTTATTTTTTACTTTGAAGTGACAAATCTCAATTTCAGTTTTGATTATTATAATTGTTTAGGTCCTGTGAAATTGTTAATCAAACACTTACACGTGTTAACACCGAACATTTTTACATTTCAACTGATTTTAGAAGAAATTATAAATTGTGTAAAGGTGCCAATATACAGTGCCTTGCGAAAGTATTCGGCCCGCTTGAACTTTGCGACCTTTTGCCACATTTCAGGCTTCAAACATAAAGATATAAAACTGTATTTTTGTGAAGAATCAACAACACGTGGGACACAATCATGAAGTGGAACGACATTTATTGGATATTTCAAACTTTTTTAACAAATCAAAAACTGAAAAATTGGACTTGCAAAATTATTCAGCCCCTTTACTTTCAGTGCAGCAAACTCTCTCCAGAAGTTCAGTGAGGATCTCTGAATGATCCAATGTTGACCTAAATGACTAATGATGATAAATACAATCCACCTGTGTGTAATCAAGTCTCCGTATAAATGCATCTGCACTGTGATAGTCTCAGAGGTCCGTTAAAAGCGCAGAGAGCATCATGAAGAACAAGGAACACACCGGGCAGGTCCGAGATACTGTTGTGAAGAAGTTTAAAGCCGGATTTGGATACAAAAAGATTTCCCAAGCTTTAAACATCCCAAGGAGCACTATGCAAGCGATAATATTGAAATGGAAGGAGTATCAGACCACTGCAAATCTACCAAGACCTGGAAGTCCCTCTAAACTTTCAGCTCACACAAGGAGAAGACTGATCAGAGATGCAGCCAAGAGGCCCATGATCACTCTGGATGAACTGCAGAGATCTACAGCTGAGGTGGGAGACTCTGTCCATAGGACAACAATCAGTCGTATATTGCACAAATCTGGCCTTTATGGAAGAGTGGCAAGAAGAAAGCCATTTCTTAAAGATATCCATAAAAAGTGTTGTTTAAAGTTTGCCACAAGCCCCTGGGAGACACACCAAACATGTGGAAGAAGGTGCTCTGGTCAGATGAAACCAAAATGGAACTTTTTGGCAACAATGCAAAACGTTATGTTTGGCGTAAAAGCAACACAGCTGAACACACCATCCCCACTGTCAAACATGGTGGTGGCAGCATCATGGTTTGGGCCTGCTTTTCTTCAGCAGGGACAGGGAAGATGGTTAAAATTGATGGGAAGATGGATGGAGCCAAATACAGGACCATTCTGGAAGAAAACCTGATGGAGTCTGCAAAAGACCTGAGACTGGGACGGAGATTTGTCTTCCAACAAGACAATGATCCAAAACATAAAGCAAAATCTACAATGGAATGGTTCAAAAATAAACATATCCAGGTGTTAGAATGGCCAAGTCAAAGTCCAGACCTGAATCCAATCGAGAATCTGTGGAAAGAACTGAAAACTGCTGTTCACAAATGCTCTCCATCCAACCTCACTGAGCTCGAGCTGTTTTGCAAGGAGGAATGGGAAAAAATGTCAGTCTCTCGATGTGCAAAACTGATAGAGACATACCCCAAGCGACTTACAGCTGTAATCGCAGCAAAAGGTGGCGCTACAAAGTATTAACTTAAGGGGGCTGAATAATTTTGCACGCCCAATTTTTCAGTTTTTGATTTGTTAAAAAAGTTTGAAACATCCAATAAATGTCGTTCCACTTCATGATTGTGTCCCACTTGTTGTTGATTATTCACAAAAAAATACAGTTTTATATCTTTATGTTTGAAGCCTGAAATGTGGCAAAAGGTCGCAAAGTTCAAGGGGGCCGAATACTTTCGCAAGGCACTGTATTTAGGCTTTAGCTCTGTAGGCTAATGGTCTTGAGGCTCGGGGATGAACTCGGTTCAATAATACCAAGTGGGTCACAATTACTTCCTCATGTATGGCTAAGGAGGTAGAGCACTTGCCTACTAAGCGCAGGGTTACTGGTTCAAGGCCCACTGCAGCAGTTTCCCCAATATCACTACACTAAAAGGGAGAACTGAATGCCATTCAGACCGTGTTATTACACAACCAGCCTAGCTGACAAACACAGGGTGTGGGCCTGATCACTTGTGTTGTGTAATAATTATAATAATTGTGTTTCTGTTGAGGACAGGGCATGTCAGACAGACTCCATTCAATCTGCCATACAAATCAACCAACAATGCCACACATACACAAACACAGACTAAATCATCTGAAACCAGGACAGTGGACACACCCTGATCCATAAGTCCCATGCAGCAGCTTGGTGCAGCAGACAAAGGACACACACATGCAGAAAAACACGAGCCAATCACCCAGCCTGAGACTGTCCTAAATAAAATACAACTTACTACACACACACACCAAAGGACACACAATTCAAATGTACAGACCACTAGCAGTGGGAGATAAGAGGTTCTCAATCTCTACCAGTAGTAACTAAAGTACTGAGGCTCTCCATCTCTACTAGTAGTAACTAAAGTACTGAGTATCTCCATCTCTACCAGTAGTAACTACAGTACTGAGGTTCTCCATCTCTACCAGTAGTAACTACAGTACTGAGGTTCTAGTAACTACAGTACTGAGGCTCTCTATCTCTACCAGTAGTAACTACAGTACTGAGGTTCTCCATCTCTACCAGTAGTAACTACAGTACTGAAGCTCAATTTCTACCAGTAGAACCTAAGGTACTGAGGCTCCATCACTACCAGTGGTAACAACAGTACTGAGGCTCTCCATCTCTAACAGTAGTAACTAAAGTACTGAGGCTTCATCACTACCAGTAGTAATTACAGTACCGAGGTTCTCCATCTCTACCAGTAGTAACTACAGGACTGAGGCTCTCCATCTCTACCAGTAGTAACTGCAGTACTGAGGTTCTCCATCTCTACCAGTAGTAACTACAGTACTGAGGATCTCCATCTCTACCAGTAGTAACTACAGTACTGAGGTTCTAGTAACTACAGTACTGAGGTTCTCCATCTCTACCAGTAGTAACTACAGTACTGAGGATTACCATCTCTACCAGCAGTAACTACAGTACTGAGGTTCTCCATCTCTACCAGTAGTTACTACAGTAATGAGGCTCTCCATCTCTACCAGTAGTAACTACAGTACTGAGGTTCTCCATCTCTACCAGTAGTTACTACAGTAATGAGGCTCTCCATCTCTACCAGAAGTAACTACAGTACTGAGGCCCCATCTCTACCAGTAGTAACTACAGTACTGAGGCCCCATCTCTACCAGTAGTAACTACAGTACTGAGGTTCTCCATCTCTACCAGTAGTAACTACAGTACTGAGGTTCTCCATCTCTACCAGTAGTAACTACAGTACTGAGGCTCCATCTCTACCAGTAGTAACTACAGTACTGAGGTTCTAGTAACTACAGTACTGAGGCTCTCTATCTCTACCAGTAGTAACTACAGTACTGAGGTTCTCCATCTCTACCAGTAGTAACTACAGTACTGAGGCTCCATCTCTACCAGTAGTAACTACAGTACTGAGGTTCTAGTAACTACAGTACTGAGGCTTTCTATCTCTACCAGTAGTAACTACAGTACTGAGGCTGGCTCTTCCAGGGTGGTGGCATGTGTACACATTCCCTTCATGCCAGCCTTGCTGTGTGTGTGGTTCTGGACTATAACTCAGATAATATAAACCTTTATGAAACAGTTGAAACACACACTTTGCCAAGAATAAAACAGTTGACATGGACACTCATTCAGCTGGATACCTCTCATTCCAGAAGTAATTTCCACCTCTCCATCCCTAAAAGTCAAACACAGGTTTTAATGGAGAGAGTTTAATTCATCTGCAGTGTTTGATACATTTGCAGTGTTTAGATACTACTGCGCTGTTGGAGCTAGGAACACAAGCATTTCACTACACCTGCAATAACATCTGCTAAACATGTGTATGTGACCAATACAAATTGATTTTATTAATTTGCAGCGTTTGATTTATGTAAGTAAGTATTTCACGGTCAGGTCTGTAGTGTATAATTAATCTGCAGTGTTTGATTCATCTACAGTAAGGCAATCAAACAAGCTAAGCCTCAGTATAGAGACAAAGTAGTCGCAATTCAACGGCTCAGACACGAGGTATGTGGCAGGGTCTACAGTCAATCACGGATTACAAAAAGAAAACCAGCCCCGTCGCAGACCAGGATGTCTTGCTCCCAGACAGACTAAACAACTTCTTTGCTCGCTTTGAGGACAATACAGTGCCAGTGACATGGCTCGCTACCAAAACTGATGTGTTTTCAGACATTTTCAATCAATCCTTATTCAAGTCTGCTGTTCCCACATGCTTCAATAGGGCCTCCATTGTTCCTGTTCCCAAGAAAGCTAAGGTAACTGAGCTAAACGACTCACTAAACGACGCACTCACTTCTGTCATCATGAAGTGCTTTGAGAGACTAGTCAAGGACCATATCACCTCCACCCTACCTGACACCCTAGACCCACTCCAATTTGCTTACCGCCCCAATAGGTCCACAGACGACACAATCGCAACCACACTGCCCTAACCCATCTGGACAAGAGGAATACCTATGTGAGAATGCTGTTCATCGACTACAGCGCAGCATTTAACACCATAGTACCCTCCAAACTCATCATCAAGCTCGAGAGCCTGGGTCTCGACCCCGCCCTGTGCAACTGGGTACTGGACTTCCTGACAGGCCGCCCCCAGGTGGTAAGGGTAGGTAACAACATCTCCACCCCGCTGATCCTCAACATTGGGGCCCCACAAGGGTGTGTTCTGAGCCCTCTCCTGTACTCCCTGTTCACCCATGACTGCGTTGCCATGCACGCCTCCAACTCAATCATCAAGTTTGCAGACGACACTACAGTGGTAGGCTTGATTACCAACAACGACGAGACGGCCTACAGGGAGGAGGTGAGGGCCCTCGGAGTGTGGTGTCAGGAAAATAACCTCACACTCAACGTCAACAAAACAAAGGAGATGATTGTGGACTTCAGGAAACAGCAGAGGGAACACCCCCCTATCCACATCGACGGGACAGTAGTGGAGAGGGTAGTAGGTTTTAAGTTCCACGGCGTACACATCACAGACAAACTGAATTGGTCCACTCACACAGACAGCATCGTGGAGAAGGCGCAGCAGCGCCTCTTCAACCTCAGGAGGCTGAAGAAATTCAGCTTGTCACCAAAAGCGCTCACAAACTTCTACAGATGCACAATCGAGAGCATCCTGGTGGGCTGTATCACCGCCTGGTATGGCAACTGCTCCGCCCACAACCGTAAGGCTCTCCAGAGGGTAGTGAGGTCTGCACAACGCATCACTGGGGCAAACTACCTGCCCTCCAGGACACCTACACCACCCGATGTCACAGGAAGGCCATAAAGATCATCAAGGACAACAACCACCCGAGCCACTGCCTCTTCACCCCGCTATCATCCAGAAGGCAAGGTCAGTACAGGTGCATCAAAGCAGGGACCGAGAGACTGAAAAACAGATTCTATCTCAAGGCCATCAGACTGTTAAACAGCAATCACCAACATTGAGTGGCTGCTGCCAACATACTGACTCAACTCTAGTCACTTTAATAATGGAAAGATTTATGTAAAAAATGTATCACTAGCCACTTTAAACAATGCCACAATATAATGTTTACATACCCTACATTACTCATCTCATATGTATGTACTGTACTCTATACCATCTACTGCATCTTGCCATCTTTATGTAATACATGTATCACTAGCCACTTTAAACAATGCCACTTTTATATGTTTACATAATCCTACATTACTCATCTCATATGTATATACTGTACTCGATGCCGTTCTGCACCATCACTCATTCATATATTTTTATGTACATTATGAACATATCCCTTTACACTTCTGTGTTTAAGGTAGTTGTTGTGAAATTGTTAGGTTAGATTACTCGTTGGTTATTACTGCATTGTCGGGAACTAGAAGCACAAGCATTTCGCTACCCTCGCATTAACATCTGCTAACCATGTGTATGTGATCAATAACATCTGCTAACCATGTGTATGTGACCATTAACATCTGCTAACCATGTGTTTGTGACCATTAACATCTGCTAACCATGTGTATGTGACCATTAACATCTGCTAACCATGTGTTTGTGACCATTAACATCTGCTAACCATGTGTATGTGACAAATAACATTTGATTTGATTCATCTTGTTATTTCTGCAACAGAAAAAAAGACTGATGGATTACACAGTATAACGTAGCAGTTTATTCCATAATTTACACGTTCTCTTCTATCAAACTGTAAAAACAGTAGAGAATATAAAGACAGAATAACATAGTCCAATGTTTCTCAGAAAGGGACACTTCTTTGGTCTCTGCATAAGGTCATTTGCGGAAAGCCTGTGTGTGTGTGTGTGTTACTGAGTGATGTGTGAGATGGTGGACTGGAAGGCGAAGGAGATGTGGGTTCGTGCATGGTCCAGGTAAGCATCTCTGAAGGTGTGTGTGTCCCCTGCGAAGTGTCTCCACTGTATCAGCTCTGACATGCTCAGATGCTTCTGCCTTGCCCCACCACGGTCACCTTGACGACCCAGCTGGCACGGCCTATCAGACGCAGGCGCCTCATCCTCTCCTTCTTCTATAATACACAGAAGAAACACATTAAATAAAAACACAAGCAGACAACGGGTGTGATTATATATATATATATCCGTCCATACTGCAGCTGCAGTGTAGCAGCTCGTGAGTGAGACAGGGTGTGTCCGTCAGACTGAAGAGATCTCGCAGCTCATTGGAGGAGAAGCTGGTGTGCTCCGCCCCTTTCCCCAAGTCCACCACTGTCCCAGAAAGCCCCTGTTTGGACACCTGCCTCTGGAAGATACGCTCCTCTATGGTACCTGCAGTGAGCAGGCGGTAGATGTGAACAGTCTTCTTCTGTCCGTCTCTCCACACTCGTGACATTGCCTGGAGGGGGACAGACACACAGACAGACACACACACATCAGCCCAACTATCACATCAGGAGGAAGGCCTCTTCCTCATCCTCACTCCTCCAAGAGCATAGCAGGTACTGACTGACCAGTAACGTGTAAATGTGTGTTTCAGATGTGAACGAAACATACACTAATGCTGGTGAGTGAGAGTGTGTGTGTGTGTACCTGTATATCGTTGGCAGGGTTCCAGTCGATGTCGTATAGGACCAGGTGGGAGGCCCCGATCAGGTTAAGCCCCACCCCTCCGGCTTTAGAACTCAGGAGGAAGAGGAAGTGGGCGGAGTGAGGGCTGTTGAAGTTGTCCACCAATCGCTGCCTCTGGATGGTGGGGGTGTTGCCGTCCAGGCGACAGTAGGTGTAGCCCAGGTGGACACACAGGTCCTGGAGTAGGTCTAACGTCTGAGTGTAGTTGGACACCAACACCACCCTGTACACACACACATATTCACACACACAGGATCAAGATGGTCAAGATCATCTCACGGTTATGTGTCAGAGTATGAGTGTGTCAACCATAGAATTAGAATACTAGACATGAACCTTCTTACGATGGTCTAAAGATCAACCATGTTGGTCAGGGAGTTCTGTGATAAGATATTGTGCTGTGATAAGATATTGTATAAAGTAATGCATTTTAAGCCAGCCAGTTTTAGAGGAATGATTATAGAAATGTTTCTAATTAACTGCCAACATTCCATTGAAACAACACAGTCAATCAGTTGATGATGGGACTGAGACAAGTTGTAAATGCAACATATAACAGCTTTCCAAGAAAAATGTTGACATTTATGGTCTGTTTACATATATTTCAAAGGCTATTTATAAAGATAATGTGTATAAAATCCATATAAATTGTATTTATAATTATATGACAATATTTTAGGTTGACAATAATTATATTACACAATTTCTGATATCACATGCTTTGGTTTTATTTTCCTCTATAAGAAACATCTGGATTCTGCCTCTATGGTCATTCATTCCAATTAGACAGGTTTGGATTTCTCCCTGGCCAATATGGCTGCCATTTTCACTCCATTCTGGACCTTTGAGGGTTTATGACAGCCCATCTAGTAATTTAATAGGATCCCTATGGTGTCAACAAACCAATGCCAGTGTGCCCGGATCCCTTGACGCACTTCATACAAACACGTACACACAGACACATATACGCATACACACACACCTACCTGTCAGTAGGGCTGAGGTGGTGAATAGTGGTCAGAAGGTCAGACAGGACCAGTAGTTTCCCTGAGTCAGCTGTACTGAAGCCCCCAGAAGAGTAAGACTCTGGAAAGACACCTCTTAGCCCTTCATACAGAGAACCCTCTGCTGAGCTGCCATCAGAACGCTCCTGGAACACACACACAATCATCATCATCATCATTGTTGTCATCATCATTGTGTCTTTATGTGTCATACCTGTACAGTGGAGTAGAGCAGTCCTGGGTGGTTGCAGAGCTTTTTCAGGGCGGTGATGCAGGCGAGGTGTGCGTGAGTCTGTGTCGACCCCTGTAGACAGGCTCGGATGACACGGTGCGAGAGGAGAACCTGGTACAGCTCCCGCTGCAAGGAGGAGGGGCTACAGAACACTGTCCAATCAAGACGAGGTGGCAGGTAGCGGTTGATGATCTCTTGGGTCCGCCTCAGAATAAACAGACCAGTCAGACGAGAGAGCTCAGCCGCTCGCTCCTCCCCCAAAACTCTCTCCTCCTACAGGGAGAGATATAGAGAAGGAATGAAGGGAGAGAAAGAGATGGAGACAGTACCTCAGTGCAAGAGGGCTGTTGTGAGCGTACAATAGAGAGATAGTGTAGAGGTATAGAGACAGAGACAGAGATGGAGATGGGGACAGTACCTCAGTGCAAGAGGGCTGTTGTGAGCGTACAATAGAGAGATAGTGTAGAGGTATAGAGACAGAGACAGAGATGGAGATGGGGACAGTACCTCAGTGCAAGAGGGCTGTTGTGAGCGTATAATAGAGAGATAGTGTAGAGGTATAGAGACAGAGATGGAGATGGGGACAGTACCTCAGTGTAGGAGGGCTGTTGTGAGCGTATAATAGAGAGATAGTGTAGAGGTATAGAGACAGAGACAGAGATGGAGATGGGGACAGTACCTCAGTGCAAGAGGGCTGTTGTGAGCGTATAATAGAGAGATAGTGTAGAGGTATAGAGACAGAGATGGAGATGGGGACAGTACCTCAGTGTAGGAGGGCTGTTGTGAGCGTATAATAGAGAGATAGTGTAGAGGTATAGAGACAGAGATGGAGATGGGGACAGTACCTCAGTGCAGATGGGCTGTTGTGAGCGTACAATAGAGAGATGGTGTAGAGGTATAGAGACAGATATAGAGAGTGTAGATGGTTAATGTACCTCAGTGCAGATGGGCTGTCGGGAGCGGAGGATTGGCTCCTCGTACACCTTCCTGTAGGCAGCAGACGACCCCAGAATTCCCGGGTTCACAAACTCTATGATGGCATAGAACTCCTGCAGGTCATTCTGGACAGGAGTACCTACAGTACAGCAAACACAATAGATGAGAGAAGACTAGGAGAAAGTAAAAGGTCAATAAAACAGAGGGCTGTGTGTGTACCTGTCAGAATAACTCTGCGTGTACAGCTGAGACCGCTGAGGGCAGAGGAAGTCTTGATGCTGCTGTTCTTCAACCTGTGACCCTCATCACAGATCACCAGCTCAAACGCCAGCTTCTGTACCTACACAACACACACACACAACGTTATAATGTCCCATGCGTGTATCATCCAGTGTACTCCTAATCTGTGTAATTTAGGAGTTGAGGTGTAATTCAACAGTGTTGTAACAGTGGTACTTCCCACCCCTGTTAGATAAGCTGCTGTGAACCAACTCACCACTTCCAGAGAGCGAAGCAGCATCTCATAGCTGATCACTAATACACTGTGGAGAGTAGACGCTGCAAACAGCTCCACCCTCTGGTCCTAATGACCAACACAACACGGAACACACACACACACATCACCCTATGGATCAGAAACAGCACTACAGGGAAACACACTCCCCCTCTTCCTCCTCCTCCAAACACACCCCTACCTGGTTAACAGTGTAGACGCTGATCAAACACACCCCTACCTGGTTAACAGTGTAGACGTTGATCCTCTCACAGCCAAGCCACTTCTTAAACTCCGCCCCCCAGTTCTGCACCAGGCTGCCAGGGGAAACCACCAGCACAAGCTTAGCAACCGGCTTCCCGCCGTATGGGCCCTGCTTTAGCAGCGTCCATGTCAAAGCCACGCTCTGGAGGGTCTTACCCAGACCCATCTCATCTGCCAGGATAGCACCGTACCTACATGTAGCCCTGACACACACACACACACACACACACACACACACACACACACACACACACACACACACACACACACACACACACACACACACACACACACACACACACACATATTCAATCAAAGTAAATAAATAGCAGCCCCAGCACAGAGCCTTGTGGAACACAACATTACATTTTGGAGTGATCAGAGGATTCATCATGAGCGGACACACATCTCCTATTACCTCATCCCCATGACACACTCGTAGAGGAACAGCAGGCCGTCTCGCTGGTGGGGTCGGAGGTGAGTGGTCAAGTAGGGGTCAACCACCACATCCACCAGTGGGAGGCCTGCCTTGTTATACGCCCACTGGTGATTGGTTGAGGGCCGGGGCATGACAATGGCTCCTACACACACCATTAGAGAGATGATGAGTGTGGTGTGTTTGAAGTGTGTGAGAATGTGTAACTTCATGTGTGTGTGTGATGAGAGAGAGAGTGTGCTGTATGTCTGTGTATTTACCTGGTGCTAGAGGGTCATGGCGTGGTTTACAGGGCCCCTCCTCCTGAGGCTTGGCCACTCCCCTATCAGTCTCTCCGCCCAATAGCGTCGGATGGCAGAACGGTTTGGAAGCTGGGCGTCGTGAGGGGGGAGGAGCTGATATCTTAGGCTCCTCCTTCTCCACATGGACGTCAAGGAAACAGCGGCCCTTATTGTAGTTCAGCTCTGATACGAGTCCCATCACTTCCACCTGTTTAGCTCCTATCATCAAGGTCTCTCCTTCACCCAGCGATGCCAGCTCTGATACCTTATAGCCACTACCTACACACACAATCTGAATCACTCTCCGATGCACTCGGAAAATTACCCTATCAGGGCCGCTCTCCGGGCCACAGAGTAGCCCTAGTTCTGGACTAAAACCACTTTCAAATCAGAATTCTCCATTGACCATGATTTTTAGTCAAGGACTATGTTTAATCTGTGTTTGGGGAAACCTAAAATGTTCACACACTCACCCTTGCCGATGTCCTTGCCCTCCATGTCTTTAAGCGTGGCGGTACGCCCTCGTGTCACCAGGACAGCGTCTCCCTGCCAGCGTTTGTGTTTCCTCCCACTGGCTTTACACCACATCACACTGAAGTACCGCGGCCCGTCAGAACCAGCACCGCTACCAGACCCTGCCCCGACCCCAACTGGACCACAGCCTCCTGCCGGACTCTGTGAGGAACATCTGAAATCTGAAACCCAGAAAACATCAACACTAATAATCAGAGCATTAACACACACATTACTGCTCACACAAACAGCAGCCTGCAAACTCTAAATATACTGGAACAAACACCAGGAGGCAAGTTGCTCAACTCTAAATATACTGGAACAAACACCAGGAGACAAGTAGCTCAACTCTAAATATACTGGAACAAACACCAGGAGACAAGTAGCTCAACTCTAAATATACTGGAACAAACACCAGGAGACAAGTAGCTCAACTCTAAATATACTGGAACAAACACCAGGAGACAAGTAGCTCAACTCTAAATATACTGGAACAAACACCAGGAGACAAGTAGCTCAACTCTAAATATACTGGAACAAACACCAGGAGACAAGTAGCTCAACTCTAAATATACTGGAACAAACACCAGGAGACAAGTAGCTCAACTCTAAATATACTGGAACAAACACCAGGAGACAAGTAGCTCAACTCTAAATATACTGGAACAAACACCAGTGGAGACAAGTAGCTCAACTCTAAATATACTGGAACAAACACCAGGAGACAAGTAGCTCAACTCTAAATATACTGGAACAAACACCAGGAGACAAGTAGCTCAACTCTAAATATACTGGAACAAACACCAGGAGACAAGTAGCTCAACTCTAAATATACTGGAACAAACACCAGGAGACAAGTAGCTCAACTCTAAATATACTGGAACAAACACCAGGAGACAAGTAGCTCAACTCTAAATATACTGGAACAAACACCAGTGGAGACAAGTAGCTCAACTCTAAATATACTGGAACAAACACCAGGAGACAAGTAGCTCAACTCTAAATATACTGGAACAAACACCAGGAGACAAGTAGCTCAACTCTAAATATACTGGAACAAACACCAGTGGAGACAAGTAGCTCAACTCTAAATATACTGGAACAAACACCAGGAGACAAGTAGCTCAACTCTAAATATACTGGAACAAACACCAATGGAGACAAGTAGCTCAACTCTAAATATACTGGAACAAACACCAGGAGACAAGTAGCTCAACTCTAAATATACTGGAACAAACACCAGGAGACAAGTAGCTCAACTCTAAATATACTGGAACAAACACCAGTGGAGACAAGTAGCTCAACTCTAAATATACTGGAACAAACACCAGGAGACAAGTAGCTCAACTCTAAATATACTGGAACAAACACCAGTGGAGACAAGTAGCTCAACTCTAAATATACTGGAACAAACACCAGGAGACAAGTAGCTCAACTCTAAATATACTGGAACAAACACCAGGAGACAAGTAGCTCAACTCTAAATATACTGGAACAAACACCAGGAGACAAGTAGCTCAACTCTAAATATACTGGAACAAACACCAGGAGATTAGTAGCTCAACTCTAAATATACTGGAACAAACACCAGGAGACAAGTAGCTCAACTCTAAATATACTGGAACAAACACCAGGAGGAGACAAGTAGCTCAACTCTAAATATACTGGAACAAACACCAGGAGACAAGTAGCTCAACTCTAAATATACTGGAACAAACACCAGGAGACAAGTAGCTCAACTCTAAATATACTGGAACAAACACCAGTGGAGACAAGTAGCTCAACTCTAAATATACTGGAACAAACACCAATGGAGACAAGTAGCTCAACTCTAAATATACTGGAACAAACACCAGTGGAGACAAGTAGCTCAACTCTAAATATACTGGAACAAACACCAGGAGACAAGTAGCTCAACTCTAAATATACTGGAACAAACACCAGGAGACAAGTAGCTCAACTCTAAATATACTGGAACAAACACCAGTGGAGACAAGTAGCTCAACTCTAAATATACTGGAACAAACACCAGGAGACAAGTAGCTCAACTCTAAATATACTGGAACAAACACCAGTGGAGACAAGTAGCTCAACTCTAAATATACTGGAACAAACACCAGGAGACAAGTAGCTCAACTCTAAATATACTGGAACAAACACCAGTGGAGACAAGTAGCTCAACTCTAAATATACTGGAACAAACAACAGGAGACAAGTAGCTCAACTCTAAATATACTGGAACAAACACCAGGAGACAAGTAGCTCAACTCTAAATATACTGGAACAAACACCAGGAGACAAGTAGCTCAACTCTGAATATACTGGAACAAACACCAGGAGACAAGTAGCTCAACTCTAAATATACTGGAACAAACACCAGGAGACAAGTAGCTCAACTCTAAATATACTGGAACAAACACCAGGAGACAAGTAGCTCAACTCTAAATATACTGGAACAAACACCAGTGGAGACAAGTAGCTCAACTCTAAATATACTGGAACAAACACCAGTGGAGACAAGTAGCTCAACTCTAAATATACTGGAACAAACACCAGGAGACAAGTAGCTCAACTCTAAATATACTGGAACAAACACCAGGAGACAAGTAGCTCAACTCTAAATATACTGGAACAAACACCAGGAGACAAGTAGCTCAACTCTAAATATACTGGAACAAACACCAGGAGACAAGTAGCTCAACTCTAAATATACTGGAACAAACACCAGGAGACAAGTAGCTCAACTCTAAATATACTGGAACAAACACCAGGAGACAAGTAGCTCAACTCTAAATATACTGGAACAAACACCAGGAGACAAGTAGCTCAACTCTAAATATACTGGAACAAACACCAGTGGAGACAAGTAGCTCAACTCTAAATATACTGGAACAAACACCAGGAGACAAGTAGCTCAACTCTAAATATACTGGAACAAACACCAGGAGACAAGTAGCTCAACTCTAAATATACTGGAACAAACACCAGTGGAGACAAGTAGCTCAACTCTAAATATACTGGAACAAACACCAGGAGACAAGTAGCTCAACTCTAAATATACTGGAACAAACACCAGGAGACAAGTAGCTCAACTCTTTTTCAGTACAAGATACTGATTGGTCTTTTACATAAGCTAAAGCAGGAAGGTATGAAAGCGTGAATTCCTATTTTAAATGTATGTAGTTCTGTCCATTAATGTTCTGTATTATGTCATGTTTCATGTTTTATGTGGACACCAGGAAGAGTATCTGCTGTTTCAGCAGCAGCTAATGGGGCTCCTAATATTAAAATACCACACCCTGAACCAAGGATTTGAATTGCTCTTTAAAATACATTTGTTTTCAATTATGTTATTGACAGCCCTAACATACAATTTAGAAATGTGTGAATTGCGTGTACACAAATGTCAAATTATGATTCACTAAGGTTTTCAGCAAGATCTGCTGAGTGGCAGTTCACATGTTCACCAGCAGAGGTTGCTACTTCACTGAGGCCTCCACCCTACTTGCAGCCTGAGACTTTCCTACAGTGCCATGCCCAGGATGAGACATCAGGCCTGGGCCGCAAAAGGCTGTCCAAGCCATTTCACTATATTTATCTCTAAAGAGGGTCTCCCTTGCCTTACAGAGAAACATTTAATCCAGTTTCCTCTAGCATTACCATATTAGGACTGTATAGTCACTGTAGTTGTTAAGCATCACTGCATCTGTGCTTTACCTCACTTCTTCACTAGTGTAACAGTTACCTGCAGACAGGGTCTGAATTAAACATTCACTCTTACACGTAGCAGGCTTACAGTGAAGATACATTCATATTGAGTCCAGACCGAAGGGGAAAGGTGAGGAGAGATACAGTGCCTTGCGAAAGTATTCGGCCCCCTTGAACTTTGCGACCTTTTGCCACATTTCAGGCTTCAAACATAAAGATATAAAACTGTATTTTTTTGTGAAGAATCAACAACAAGTGGGACACAATCATGAAGTGGAACGACATTTATTGGATATTTCAAACTTATTTAACAAATCAAAAACTGAAAAATTGGGCGTGCAAAATTATTCAGCCCCCTTAAGTTAATACTTTGTAGCGCCACCTTTTGCTGCGATTACAGCTGTAAGTCCCTTGGGGTATGTCTCTATCAGTTGTGCACATCGAGAGACTGAATTTTTTTCCCATTCCTCCTTACAAAACAGCTCGAGCTCAGTGAGGTTGGATGGAGAGCATTTGTGAACAGCAGTTTTCAGTTCTTTCCACAGATTCTCGATTGGATTCAGGTCTGGACTTTGACTTGGCCATTCTAACACCTGGATATGTTTATTTTTGAACCATTCCATTGTAGATTTTGCTTTATGTTTTGGATCATTGTCTTGTTGGAAGACAAATCTCCGTCCCAGTCTCAGGTCTTTTGCAAACTCCATCAGGTTTTCTTCCAGAATGGTCCTGTATTTGGCTCCATCCATCTTCTCATCAATTTTAACCATCTTCCCTGTCCCTGCTGAAGAAAAGCAGGCCCAAGCCATGATGCTGCCACCACCATGTTTGACAGTGGGGATGGTGTGATGAGCTGTGTTGCTTTTACGCCAAACATAACGTTTTGCATTGTTGCCAAAAAGTTCCATTTTGGTTTCATCTGACCAGAGCACCTTCTTCCAGATGTTTGGTGTGTCTCCCAGGTGCCTTCTGGCAAACTTTAAACAACACTTTTTATGGATATCTTTAAGAAATGGCTTTCTTCTTGCCACTCTTCCATAAAGGCCAGATTTGTGCAATATACGACTGATTGTTGTCCTATGGACAGAGTCTCCCACCTCAGCTGTAGATCTCTGCAGTTCATCCAGAGTGATCATGGGCCTCTTGGCTGCATCTCTGATCAGTCTTCTCCTTGTATGAGCTGAAAGTTTAGAGGAACGGCCAGGTCTTGGTAGATTTGCAGTGGTCTGATACTCCTTCCATTTCAATATTATCGCTTGCACCGTGCTCCTTGGGATTTTTAAAGCTTGGGAAATATTTTTGTATCCAAATCCGGCTTTAAACTTCTTCACAGCAGTATCTCGGACCTGCCTGGTGTGTTCCTTGTTCTTCATGATGCTCTCTGCGCTTTTAACGGACCTCTGAGACTATCACAGTGCAGGTGCATTTATACGGAGACTTGATTTCACACAGGTGGATTGTATTTATCATCATTAGTCATTTAGGTCAACATTGGATCATTCAGAGATCCTCACTGAACTTCTGGAGAGAGTTTGCTGCACTGAAAGTAAAGGGGCTGAATCATTTTGCACGCCCAATTTTTCAGTTTTTGATTTGTTAAAAAAGTTTGAAATATCCAATAAATGTCGTTCCACTTCATGATTGTGTCCCACTTGTTGTTGATTCTTCACAAAAAAATACAGTTTTATATCTTTATGTTTGAAGCCTGAAATGTGGCAAAAGGTCGCAAAGTTCAAGGGGGCCGAATACTTTCGCAAGGCACTGTATTTGGGGGTGAGGGGCTAAAGAAGAGGGGAAGAGAGAGGGATAGAAAAGGGAGGTTGGAGAAGGGAAGAGAGAGGGATAGAGAAGGGAAGAGAGGGATAGAGAAGAGAGAGGGATAAAGAAGGGGAGGTTGGAGGAGGGATAGAGAAGGGAAGAGAGAGGGATAGAGAAGAGAGAGGGATAGAGAAGAGAGAGGGATAGAGAAGAGAGAGGGATAGAGAAGAGAGAGGGATAAAGAAGGGGAGGTTGGAGAAGGGAAGAGAGAGGGATAGAGAAGGGAAGAGAGAGGGATAGAGAAGGGGAGTTTGGAGAAGGGAAGAGAGAGGGATAGAGAAGGGGAGGTTGGAGAAGGGAAGAGAGAGGGATAGAGAAGGGGAGGTTGGAGAAGGGAAGAGAGAGGGATAGAGAAGGGGAGGTTGGAGAAGGGAAGAGAGAGGGATAGAGAAGGGGAGGTTGGAGAAGGGAAGAGGAAGATGATAAAGCACAAAACCAAACTAGAAAAACTATTTTAAAAGAAAACAATGAAACCACAGATCTGAACAACAAACACTGAACATCACACCACTGTACATCACACCACTGAACATCACACCACTGAACATCACACCACTGAACATCACACCACTGAACATCACACCACTGAACATCACACCACTGTACATCACACCACTGAACATCACACCACTGAACATCACACCACTGTACATCACACCACTGAACATCACACCACTGAACATCACACCACTGAACATCACACCACTGAACATCACACCACTGAACATCACACCACTGAACATCACACCACTGAACATCACACCACTGAACATCACACCACTGAACATCACACCACTGAACATCACACCACTGAACATCACACCACTGAACATCACACCACTGAACATCACACCACTGTAACAGCAACACCCCCTTCTAAACCCCCTCATCACCTATCACCTTCCCTCCTAATGGGATGGTAAAGCAACACAGGGTTTTGAACCAAATGAAACCAGTCAAAATAGTACCCGTTTTAAAACCAGTGATAGGAGCGCCTCTCGTCTGACAAAAGCAGAGATCTGTATTGTCTTTAACTCCAGTCATAACTCAACCGTAGTCACCACACACACTGTCCCACACGCAAACACACTGTTTAAATCCTCACTCAAAACACACACTTCATTATGCAAATACACTGTTCAAAAGGCCCAGTGCAAAACTAGATTTCCCTGTGTTTTATATACAGTACCAGTCAAAAACTAGATTTCCCTGTGTTTTATATAAAGTACCAGTCAAAAACTAGATTTCCCTGTGTTTTATATACAGTACCAGTCAAAAACTAGATTTCCCTGTGTTTTATATACAGTACCAGTCAAAAACTAGATTTCCCTGTGTTTTATATACAGTACCAGTCAAAAACTAGATTTCCCTGTGTTTTATATACAGTACCAGTCAAAAACTAGATTTCCCTGTGTTTTATATACAGTACCAGTCAAAAACTAGATTTCCCTGTGTTTTATATACAGTACCAGTCAAAAACTAGATTTCCCTGTGTTTTATATACAGTACCAGTCAAAAACTAGATTTCCCTGTGTTTTATATACAGTACCAGTCAAAAACTAGATTTCCCTGTGTTTTATATACAGTACCAGTCAAAAACTAGATTTCCCTGTGTTTTATATACAGTACCAGTCAAAAGTTTGGACACAAATACTCATTCAATGGTTTTTATTTTTAATATTTTCTACATTGTAGAATAATAGCGAAGACATCCAAACTATGAAATACCACATATGGAATCATGTAGTAACCAAAAAAAGTGTTAAACAAATCAAAATATATTTTCGGTTCTTCAAAAGTAGCCACCCTTTGCCTTGATGACAGTTTCGCACACACTTGGCATTCTCTCAACCAGCTTCATGAGGTAGTCACCTGGAAAGCATTCCCATTAACAGGTGTGCCTTATTAAAACAATTAGTTCCTTCTTATTGTGTTTGAGGCAGATCAGTTGTGTTGTGACAAGGTTGGGGTGGTATACAGAAGATATCCCTATTTGGTAAAAGACCAAGTCCATATTATGACAAGAACAGCTCATATAAGCAAAGAGAAACGACAGTCCATCATTACTTTAAGACATGAAGGTCAGTCAATAGTGAACATTAAGAACTTTTAAAAGTTTCTTAAAGTGCAGTCGCAAAAACCATCAAGCACTATGATGAAACTGGCTCCCATTAAGACCGCCACAGGAAAGGAAGACCCAGAGTTACCTCCGCCGCAGAGGATAAGTTCATTAGTTACCAGTCTCAGAAATTGCAGCCGAAATAAATGTTTCAGAGTTCAAGTAACAGACATCTCAATATCAACTGTTCAGAGGAGACTGCTTGAATCAGGCCTTCATGGTCTAATTGCTGCAAAGAAACCACTACTAAAGGACACCAATAAGAAGATACTTTTTTGGGGCCAAGAAACACGAGCAATGGACATTAGATGGGTGGAAATCTGTCCTTTGGTCTGACGAGTCCAAATGTGAGATTTTTGGTTCCAACCGTCATGTCTTTGTGAGACACAGAGTAGGTGAATGGATGATCTTCGCATGTGTGGTTTCCACCGTGAAGCATGGAGGAGGTGTGATGGTGCTTTGCTCATGACACTATCTGTGATTAATTTAGAATTCAAGGCACACATAACCAGCATAGTTACCACAGCATTCTGCAGCGATACGCCATCCCATCTGCGCTTAGTGGGACTATCATTAGTATTTCAACAGAACAATGACCTAAAACACACTTCCAGACTGTGTAAGGGCAATTTGACCAAGGAGAGAGATGGTGCAGCATCAGCTGACCTGGCCTCCACAATCACCCGACCTCAACCCAATTGAGATGGTTTGAGATGAGTTGGACTTCAGAGTGGAGGAAAAGCAGCCAACAAGTGGTCAGCATTTGTGGGAACTCCTTCAAGACTGTTGGAAAAGCATTCCTCATGAAGCTGGTTGAGATAATGCCAAGAGTGTACAAAAATGTCATCAAGACAAAAGGGTGGCTACTTCAAAGAATATAAAATATATTTAGATTTGTTGAACACTTTTTTGGTGCAATATGTGTTATTTCATAGTTTTGATGTCTTCACTATTATTCTAAAATGTAGAAAATAGTACAATTGAATTAGTAGATGTGTCCAAACTTTTGACTGGTACTGTATATTTCCACACTGAAATTTCAGCCTGTTTTGGTGGGATGGAGTTTTGACTTGCCTGGTGACATCACCATAAATGTGTTAATAGACCAATAAGAAAGAGAGTTCCAAACCATTCTGCCAATAATAGTTTGTTATCAGTTTTCCGCTCCCCACTCAGACCACTCGCAGACAATCCTAGCAAAATTCTTACTTGAGAAATTCGCCAATAATCTATTTTTGTCTCTTTTTGAGCATTTTAATAGAAAACAATCACAGTAATGTAATTCATTGTTACCCAGAAATGATTTGAGAGAGAAGGCTGCATTGGACCTTTAAATCCTCCCTCAAACTCACTGTTCATCACACAAACATTATTTCTCGGGCCAAACCCCTCTTCCACACGCTAAACACAGACATAGAAACAGTTCAGAGCATCCTCCTGAGTTCCATATGGTCAGCCCAGTCAGGCCATGGGTGTGTTAGTTATAGGGGCAGTGGAAGTCCATGTCTCAGCCTGGCTGCCCTCAGTTTCTCTACTTTGATTTTTGCTCTCAGAAGCTCCTCCTCCAGTTCCTGCTTCCTCTTTAGCCCCTCCCTCTTCTCCTCCAGGTATACGCCCATCTTTCTATGATTGGTCATGACCTGCTCGTGCTCCTCCTTGGCCAGCTGAAGGGGACGGAGCCTGTCAGGGTCACAGCGGGGGTAGTGGTCATGAGGGTAAAGGTCACGTTGCAGTGGAACGGGTGAGGTGGAGAGGGGCAGGACGACAGAGGATGGGCAGGGAGTGAGGGAGCCGTCATAACCATGGACACTGCCCAAGTCCTCATCTTCCTCCTCCGCCCCCTCTCCTCCTAGCACCACCCCCACACGCGTGGAGAGGATGGTCAGGTCTGGCGGAGGCTTCACGTCCACGTCCTGGTCCAGCCTGACCACATCCTGGTCCAGCCTGACCACATCCTGGTCCAGGTGGTGGGTGACGGGGTTTGATGGGTAGTCTGGGAGGGAGGAGCTGCTGCCAGGTTGCTCCATGGGAGAGTCATGCTTATACATCACCCTGCAGATAAACAGAATAATACATCTTTATTACTGTCTCATTATACATCACCCTGAAGATAAACAGAATAATACATCTTTATTACTGTCTCATTATACATCACCCTGCAGATAAACAGAATAATACATATTTATTACTGTCTCATTATACATCACCCTGCAGATTAACAGAAAAATACATCTTTATTACTGTCTCATTATACATCACCCTGCAGATTAACAGAATAATACATCTTTATTACTGTCTCATTATACATCACCCTGCAGATTAACAGAATAATACATCTTTATTACTGTCTCATTATACATCACCCTGCAGAGAGAATATGGAATAGAATACAGCTTTATTACTACAGCCATACATGTATAAGTGGCACTAGGTGGGGGTATTGAGAGTATTCAATCAATCAAATGTATTTATAAAGCCCTTTTTACATCAGCCGATGTCACAAAGTGCTGTACAGAAACCCAGCATAAAACCCCAAACAACAAGAAATGCAGGTGTAGAAGACCGGCTGTGTAGAAACACAACCGGTCTTCGGGATGGTCAAAAACATTCTCCTTAAAACCCTTTTCATGACCATCTCATACTTTGCTAAAGAATGCATTCTCCTACTGTGGGCTAACACCTCTCCTACGTTTCAAATGTGATTGACCAGATTCGTCAGTCCATGCCCTGACGAATTGAGGCTGTTGAGGTCAAGAGTGTGAGCATGAGGAGTGTGTATGTGTGCGTGTGTAAACTGATTGAGGTTAGCTCTGTGTTCAGTTCTATAGAGCAGCCCCTTCATAGTAGAGTTCTACAGGGCAGCCCCTCCCCTCTAATTACTAGAAGAGCTCTACAGAGCAGCCCCTCCCCTCCAATTACTAGTAGAGTTCTACAGAGCCAGCCCCTCCCCTGTAATTACTAGTAGAGCTCTACAGAGCAGTCCCTCCCCTCCCCTCTAATTACTAGTAGAGTTCTACAGAGCAGCCCCTCCCCTCTAATTACTAGTAGAGCTCTACAGAGCAGCCCCTCCCCTCTAATTACTAGTAGAGCTCTACAGAGCAGCCCCTCCACTTTAATTACTAGTAGAGCTCTACAGAGCAGCCCCTCCCCTCTCTTGTTACTAGTAGAGCTCTACAGAGCAGCCCCTCTCCTCTAGTAGAGCAGCCCCTCCCCGCTCGTTACTAGTAGAGCTCTAGAGCAGCCCCTCCCCTCTCTAGTAGAGCAGCCCCTCCCCTCCTCTAGTTACTAGTAGAGCTCTACAGAGCAGCCACTCCCCTATCTAGTAGAGCAGCCCTCCCGTCTAGTTACTAGAGCTCTACGGAGCAGCCCCTCCCCTCTATTTACTAGTAGAGATCTACAGAGCAGCCCCTCCCCTCTAGTTACTAGTAGAGCTCTACAGAGCAGCCCCTCCCCTCTCTGAGAGCTGTATAGAGCAGACTGTGTGTGTGTGTGTGTCTCACCTGTGCATCGTCGCTGGGTCTTTATCATGGTGAATAGCTCCGTGATGGAAAAGGTGAGGTATCATCTCCATCACTCTCCTGGTTGGTTCAGATATACTTCCTCTGTACTCTGGCTGGGCGTGTCTCCGTTGCATTACTTCCTGTTTGGCCGACTCCTTCAGCCTCTTGTAGAGGGTGCGTAGGCCCTGGGCAGTGCGGGGGGGCCTGTCCCCCCCCAGGACGTTGTACTGATCAGACACTGTGTCCCAGCACTTGTTCTTGTCCACAATGACAGCGTGCTTGTTGGTGTGCTCCTCCAGGATGAGAATGTGTGGGCGGACCAGCTTCAGCAGGTCCAGTTTCTCAGACAGGGTGAAGTTGGAGGAGCGAGCCTTACCCACCATACTGGACGACATGTAGACGGACCCAGACGCCATCTTAGAACATAGCCCAGGGAACCAGACTGGACCGAGCCAGGCCTAGACACCAGCACTAACTCAACACAATATCTCGCCTCTTTTCCTCTCCTTCTTTTGAGATTTGGTCTGGTTCTCTACCTCCCCTTTCTTTCTGTGCTGTGATGAGGCTCAGGCTAATACTGGTTTAACTCTCACTCACTCTCTTCCTTGTCCCTCTTCTTTCTCCCCCTTCATGGATTCTCAATCAAACAGTCTCTGTCTAACTGCATGTACTCTCTCTCATCCGAGGTCTTCTCTGCTCTGTGTTACACAACCCACACGGGCAACAATAAGAATCAGGCTTAACTAGGCCAGCCTCGTTTAGGCCCCCGCCTACCGCGGAGGGCTTTGGGTGAATTCCTCCCAGCTTAGGCTGACGCAGGCTAAAGCCGCTTAAACCCAGCCCGACCTACTTACAGCCCGGTCTCTCTAAACCTCAAACCAGCGCTCGTTCTAAGTGCTATACACCAAATACTAACATACGGGGGAATATGTGTGCTTACATGGGGAAATGCCGATGAAATTGTAAAGATGCATTTTCTTTATTCTTATTTCCGTTTAACTAGAAAAGAGGAAACGGCGCTGGTTTAACCGGGGAGGTGTGCGCGCAGCGCGAGTCCGTGCAAATGCGCGATTTTTTTTTTTTTTTTACACAAAGGAAAATCAGAGCTGCTTCTCAAAGAGAAACACACGAATCATCCGCCGACGGGAACAACAAAATGAGGGAAAACTAGTGAAACGCTAAAGAGAGAGGAAAAGCGGAGAAAGGAGAGACAGACAGAGGCACTAGTTGCTCTGAGAGGGAGGGGGACAGAGCGCGTGTGCTCACTGATCCCAGGCACAGCTCTAATCTGCCTCGCGCTGCCGATGCACTACCCACGCTCATTTGCATAATGCTGGACCTGCTGTCATTAAAACATAGGCTTGTTACAGTTGGCTAGGCTTCATTCAGTGTGTGTTTGTTTCACTGAAGCCCAAGCATCAAATAAATCCCTGCCAGTCCTAAATGGATAGACTAAATGTCGCTCACCTTAGAAAGGCGATATCGGTTTGCTGCATTTCCTTTCTAAAGCAGCATATACATGATCTTGGTTTCAAGGAAAAAGTATAACCACAAATAGGTGTTAAGTGGCATAAAAAATTCCAACTCCAGGCACACGTGAGGGTTTGCAAATTAAAAATCCTTTAATATATAGTCATAGTTAAAATACACCAACGAGTATCGGCTAAAGCCTAAATCAGGCTGACAAAAATGAACAGCTTTTTAACTGAGCCTGTGGGTCTGAGAGCTGGTGCTCCAATACCGTTTGCCAGACAGTAGCAGAGTAAACAGTCTATGGTTAGGGTGGCTGGAGTCTTTGGCAATTTTTCAGGCCTTCCTCTGATATAGAGGTCCTGGATGGTAGGGAGCATGGCCCCAGTGATGCACTGGGTTGCCGCACCAACCTCTGTAGTGCTTTGTGGTTAAGTTGCAGAGGGAGGGGTTCAGTCCCAGGGTCCCTTCCCAGGGTCCCGTCCCAGGGTCCATAGGTTGGTGAGGTTCTTTCCCAGGCTGTATCACAACCGACCGTGATCGAGAATCCCATAGGGCGGTGCACAAATTGGTCCAGTGTCATCAGGGTTAGGGGAGGGTTTGTTCGGGGTAGGCCATCATTGTAAAATATGAATTTGTTCTTAACTGACCAGTTAAATAAAAGGTTAAATAAAACAATACAAATAACACCCGTTCTGCCAGTCACATTCTGTTAACGGTCCCCAAAGCACACACATCCCTGGGTCGCTGCTCTTTTCAGTTCGCTGCAGCTAGCGACTGGAACAAGCTGCAACACACACAGCCTTCTTGCCTCTTGCTAAGCCGTCATTGTAAATAAGTATACCGTGCCTTCAGAAAGTATTCAGACCCCTTGACTTTTTCCACATTTTGTTATGTTACAGCCTTAATGTCAAATTGATTAAATCACTTTTTTTCTCCTCATCAATCTACACACAATACCCCATAATGACAGCAAAAACAGGTTTCTAGAAATGTTTGCTCATTTAGATTTTTATTAAACTGAAATAATACATTTACATAAGTATTCAGACCCTTTACTCAGTACTTTGTTGAAGCACCTTTGGCAGCGATTACAGCCTCAAGTCTTCTAGGGTATGACACTACAAGCTTGGCACACCTGTATTTTTTCTCTGCAGATCCTCTCAAGCTCTGTCAGGTTGGATGGGGAACGTTGCTGCACAGTTATTTTCAGGTCTCTCCAGAGATGTTCGATTAGGTTCAAGTCCGGGCTCTGGCTGGGCCACTCAATGACATTCAGAGACTTCTTCCATTTAAGAATGATGGCGGCCACTGTGTACTTGGGGTCCTTCAATGCTGCGGAAATGTTTTGGTACCCTTCTCTAGATCTGTGCCTCGACACAATCCTGTCTCGGAGCTCTACGGACAATTCCTTTGACTGTGAGACCTTACATAGACAGGTGTGTGCCTTTCTAAATCATGTCCAAACAACTGAATTTACTACAGGTGGACTCCAAGTTGTAGAAACATCTCAAGGATGCTCAATGGAAACAGGATGCACCTGAGCTCAATTTTGAATCTCATAGCAAAGGGTCTGAATACTTAAGTAAATAAGGTATCAATTTTACATTTTGTATAAATTTAGAAAATATGTTTGAAAAACCTGTTTTTGGTTTGTCATTATGGGGTGGGCTGAGGATTAGTTTTTATTTAATCCATTTTAGAATAAGGCTGTAATGTAACAAAGTGCAGAAAAAGTCAAGGGGTCTGAATACTTTCTGAAGGCACTGTATGTTCTTAATAGAAAAATTCAGTTTATACCCGTGCCTCACCTTTTTGGGCCTTAAACTCAATCGTTAACCTATACAAAATCCCAGCATCTCTCAAACAATGTTTCAGAACATCTTTAGCAACAGCAGTGAAATGTAAACAATATATGCTACATAGTTAATATACTTCATTTCTTATGGCACACAAAATGTTCCTGACTATTCTTACCATCACCGTTGGTTTGTAGTAACTTTGTTGCTTTATAAATCTGTGATTTTCATCACCAGGATTTCTGCTTTTGACATAGAGAGTAAATCCAAAGCTTACCAGAAGTACTGCTCCACATTTAAATGCATTAGATCTACACCAGGAATACCTGGTTTCAATGGCAACGTTTACTGTGCCACCACCACAACCCACCCCACCTCCCATGTCTGACTCACCAGCTGGGTCTCCAGTGTTCTCCTCTGTAAAGGAAGGGTCTTCAGGCTCTAGCTCATTCTTCTTACTGTCTGCTGCACCTAGCACCCTGGCTAGAGCTCTGGACAGGCCTGGGGCTTGGGGGCTGCTCTTAGCCAGGCTGAAGGCCTTCACAGGCAGGGCAAGGGGCGGTGCAGGGGCTGAGAGGCTCCTCTGGACCTGCAAGGAAGGAGAACTGTTAGATAGGTCCGAGAAGGTCCACATGTCGCAATATGAGTGAAACCCTTTACACAGTCTTGGATAATGTCAAATAAATTAAAATGTGAAATGCTTACTTACTTCACACAGAGAAATAATAGAAAGAAACACGTAATAATAAAATAGATACACAATGAGTAACGAGAAGTTGACAAAAAAGCAATTCGTTAACTAACACCCCCTTACTAGGCCTGACTTTGCTGATAGCTACTTTCAGGAAAAATGTACTTACTATGACTGAGATGTGTGGTTGTTCCACCTAGCTATCTGAAGATGGATGCACTAACTAAGTAGCTCTGGATAAGAGTGTCTACTAAATGACTACAATGCAAAGTGTAAACCATTGAATTGTTTTTTTAAACAAACTATTTAGCAGTCTTATGGCTTGGGG
Source organism: Oncorhynchus mykiss (assembly GCF_057628025.1). Lineage (NCBI taxonomy): Eukaryota > Metazoa > Chordata > Actinopteri > Salmoniformes > Salmonidae > Oncorhynchus > Oncorhynchus mykiss. Next base: position 17,566,483 of record NC_143024.1, read on the forward strand.
CTAGAAGCTATTCAGGGTCCTGTTGGTGCATTGGTAGTGCTTGCCGTACGGTAGCAGAGAGAACAGTCAATGATTTGGGTGGCTGGAGTCTGAACATTTTTAGGGCCTTCCTCTGGCACCGCCTGGCATAGAGGTCCTTGATGGCAGTGAGCTTGGCCCAGTGATGTACTGGGTCGTACGCACTACCCTCTGTAGTGCCATGCGGTCAGATGCCAAGCAGTTGCCATACCAAGTGGTGATGCAGCCCCTCCACTACAGCCCTGTCGATATGAATGTGGGTGTGCTCGGCCCTCCGTTTCCTGTTGTCTATCATCGGCTCCTTTGTCTTGCTGACATTGAGGGAGAGGTTGTTGTCTCTGACCTCCTCCCTAAAGGATGTCTCATTGTTGTCGGTGATCAGGCCTGTCACCGTTATGTCGTCGGCAAACTTAATGGTGTTGGAGTCATGCACACACACACAGTCATGGTTGAACAGGGGGTACAGGAGTGGACTAAGCACGCATCCCTGAGGGGCCCCATATTAAGGGTGAGCATGGCGGATGTTGTTGCCTACCCTCACCACCTGGGGGCACCCTGACTGGAAGTCCAGGATCCAGTTGCAGAGGGAGATGTTCAGTCCCAGGGTCCTTACCTTAGTGATGAGCATAGAGGGCACTATGGTGTTGAACGCTGAGATGTAGTCAATGAACAGCCTTCTCACATAGGTGTTCCTTTTGTCCAAGTGGGTAAGGGCAGTGTGGAGTACAATACAGATTGTGTCATCTGTGGATCTGTTGGGGAGGTATGCGAACTGGAGTGGATCCAGGGTGTCTGGGATGATGGTATTGATGTGAGCCATGACCAGCCTTTCATAGCATTTCATGACTACAGATGCTACATGGCGGTAGTCATTTAGATAGGTTACCTTGGTGTTCTTGGGTACAGGGTCTATGGTGGTCTGCTTGAAACATGTAGGTATTACAGAATGGGTCAGGAAGAAGTTGAAAATGTCAGTTTAGACACTTCCCAGCTGGTCAGTGCATGCTCTGAGTACGCGTCCTGGTAATCTGTCTGGCCCTGCGGCCTTGTGAATGTTAATTTGTTAAAGGTCTTACTCACATCGGCTAGAGAGAAGTAGCTCCAATATGACTCCTATGTTTAGTTACTTAATTACTACAATAGTAATAGGGGTCACATTTGTGGCTAAGGATGAAAGTGAAGTGGACCGTGTGTTCACCTTGTAGAGCACGTTCCCCGTGGAGAGTTTAGGGGCCAGAGGCTCCGGTTCAAGCAGAGTACCCACAGGGGGATCAGGACGACCAGCCAGTGAGGCTCCAGGAGGGACGAACCGGGGCTTCTTCGCCATGTTACCAAAGACCTGGCTGGGGGCCCCTGAGCGACGCATCCTGTCTGTGAGTGAGGGGGTGTTTGTAATATTTGATAAAATAATTTCACATCTATAAGAGGGCTTATGGGTAGCCAACCCTGAGCCCCCTGGAGAACAAGTACTAGTGGTTCTGGGTATGGAGGCTTTTGTTCCCTACTGTAACACCTTATTCCGCTAGCTAACTAGCTAATCAATGTTCTAGTAAGCAGCTGATTAGTAAAAGGCAGCTAGTGGGGGTACAGGGGTGGACTAAGCACGCACCCCTGAGGGGCCCCATATTAAGGGTGAGCATGGCGGATGTTGTTGCCTACCCTCACCACCTGGGGGCACCCTGACTGGAAGTCCAGGATCCAGTTGCAGAGGTTACTTCCATTCAGTGAACACGGCCCTTGAATAGTTAGTTCAGATCAATGAGATGTATGGGTTTATACCAATGATTAGTTTATACACGTCATTGTTGGTTCAGAAAGATACATTACGTTAACTGTTAGTGTAGTTAGTTAGCCCAAATTAGTGCAGAACACTTCAACATTGAACACTTAAACATTTTCATCTCATCGTCTATAACAACCAACTAGCTTGTGACAATATGTTGGAAAGATAACATAAGGCATAAATGTGTGTTTAACTACATACCTGTTTAGTCAAGCAAACCTCTGCTATACAGTTAGTTACAAGAAAATAATGATACACAACTCTTCAGAGAGGAATTCTCCCGCTAAAGTGGCGTAAACTGCTATTGGCTACGTGTTACGTAGAGGGGTGGAGTCCAGTGTTAGTGAGTGCACTCGTTTTCTACTCCCGCGGCCCCAAACGGTGGAGTTTGCTCTAGTTCGGTCGTCTTGCGATAAGAAACACAATCTGCCGCTGTCTGCCGGTGTCGTGCCGGTAGGTAAAAACAAGTGTACAGTTTGACTTCTAAATAATCTGATTTTCGCCGGTTGATGCCATGGTTAATTTAACCGATTTACGATGATAGCCTGCCTGCCCTACAGTAGGACATTCAGACTCATTTATGAAACCGATCGATATTGATTGCATGGATATTTGTGTTATAAAATGTCACGTCAATTTGAAGGAGTTTGCGGAATTAAATGATGATTCCAATTGAGATGTCATCTGTCATGCACTGAGCCCTGGTGGTAAGTAAACAACTCTAGAGAATAAAAGTCAAATAAATGGTCAAATAAATTACATCCTGGCAAGTCTTTCTGCTAAATCCCACACATTGCAAAAAGCAGGTACTGGTCAGAAGGTTGTTGCATGCAGAATTAATATTCAACATTGCAGAATACAAAAGTTTTACTGAAATGCATAAACTGCTATTGAGTTACACTAGAGTTTATATTTTCCATATTATCATAATGCATGATATAAAAAATGCATATTGAAAACACATAGTCGATGGCCATGGTATAAGTAGTGGGCTGAGAGCTAGGCTTTATATCCTATGGTGTTGCTGACATGTGGTGGTGATTTCATCATCATAACTATGATATCTCTTTGTTTATTGCCTGTTTGGTTGACATCTCCCTCTCTCTCTCTCTCCTTCTCTCTCTCTCTGTCTCTCTCAATTCAATTTCAATTCAATTTAAGGGCTTTAGCTTTGGCATGGGACCAATATGCTTACATTACCAAAGCAAGTGAAATAGATAATAAACAAAAGTGAAATAAACAATACAAAATAACAGTAAACATTACACTTACACAAAAGTTCCAAAAGAATGAAGACATTTCAAATGTCATATAATGTAATATACAGTGTTGTAATGATGTGAAAATAGTTAAAGTATAAAAAGGAAAATAAATAAACAGAAATACAGGTTGTATTTACAATTATGTTTGTTCTTCACTGGTTGCCCTTTTCTTGTGGCAACAGGTCACAAGTCTTGCTGCTGTGATTGCACACTGTGGTATTTCACCCAATAGATATAGGAGTTTATCAAAATTGGATTTGTTTTTGAATTCTTTGTGGGTCTGTGTAATCTGAGGGAAATATGTGTCTCTAATATCTCTCTCTCTCCCTCACTCACTCACTCTTTCGGGGTTGCTTTTTGATTTCTGATGTGGGGTAAGAGTGCAGTGAGGATGTTGTCATGGAGTCTGTAATCCAATCAGAGAAGAGGGGAGCGTAATCCATGATAATCCCACATCCAAAGAGACAGAGAGGGAAAGGGATGAGGGAGAAAACATGTTTGTAGATACACCATGTTCCTGTTTGAAAGGAACTGCCTTTAATGTGTTTGTTGCTTCATCAGGACCCCCTGTAGAACATAATGATTCATCCCAAGGGATGTATCCCACCAAAATGTCTGAATAAAACAAATAGATAAATCAGAATTACTTACAGTAGGCCTAGTCTTCCTTTCATCACTTGCTCTTAGCGTGTGTGTGTGTGTGTGTGTGTGTGTGTGTGTGTGTAACTCTGTCTGTCTGCGGTCTCGTCCAGCAGCTGGCTGCCTGGGCAGAGGATCCCTGTTGCTAGGGAGACTTCACCACAGAGACATGGCACTTGAGAGAGCAAATAGAGGAGGGGCCAGAAGAAACCCTCACCTAGGGTAAACTACAGAGACAGGAGAGAGAAGAAGAGGTGGAGAGAGGAGAGGTCCAAAGAGGAAGAAAGGACTGAGGGAAGAGAAGGAGAGTCTGTCAGTCTCAGGTAAGGGTCAGTGTATTCTGTAAAATAGAATGCCAGTAGAATGGAGAGTCATAGGGGCTCAAAAACAGAGAAAACCAGGAACATTGAGGAGGAAGTTAACACTGCTGTATGCTGCTGTATGGGTGTCTGGCTGTTTTTGCTCTGCATGGATCTGTGTGTCTGTGTGTGCCGTAGGATGGGTTATGACCTAGAGAGGTTTGTGGGGTACGTGAACGAGGGGCTTCTGTGCTGTGTGTGTCGGGATGTGTTGGAGCGCCCCCTCCAGGCCCCTTGTGAACATGCCTACTGCGACGCCTGCATCAGCTCCTGGCTCATACACCACCACTCCTGCCCTGAGGACAGACTTCCACTGGACATCAGCACTCTGAGACCACTGCACAGGTACACACGCTCACACAGAAACACTCACACAGAAACACCCACGCAGACACATACACACAGAAACACCCATGCAGACACATACACACAGAAACACCCACGCAGACACATACACACAGAAACACCCATGCAGACACACTCACACAGAAACACCCATGCAGACACATACACACAGAAACACCCATGCAGACACACTCACACAGAAACACCCATGCAGACACATACACACAGAAACATACACACACTATAATATGGTTATTCCAACAACCACTGTCTGGTCTGGTCTGTGTTAGGTACATGCGTAATGACCTGTCCAGGCTCCAGATCCGTTGTGTTTACTCTGGCCACGGTTGTGATGCCGTCTGCTGCCTGGAGACACTTCACATACACGAGGACGAGTGTCCATTCACCTTCATATCCTGTTCCTCGACAGGTACTACAGCTCTATGTGTATTACAGTCAGGGGAGGCTGCTGAGGGGAGGACGGCTCATAATAATGCCTGGAATGGATTCAATGGAATGGTAACAAACATGTGGTTTCCTTGTGGTTGATACCATTTCATTGACTCCATTCCATCCTCCTCTCAGCAGCCTCCACTGATTACAGTGTATGACAATACAGAGTGTGTGTAAGTGTATTAGAGAAATGTATAGTATACTACATGGAAGTGTGTTGAGTTTAGACGGAGCAGAAATGATATACCACCTGTGTGAGGGGAGCAGGTGGTAGACCAGTCGTCATGGTGACATCATACAGAGCCCAGCTGGGATGAACAATGTCCTTAGCTCCAGGTAGCAGTTGCTCTTAGGTACAGATCTAGGATCATCTTACCTTAACCAAATCCCAACCTTTACGATTATGGGTGAAATGCAAATAAAAGACCCTAGATCTGTATTGAAACATCCAACTACTCAGGGAGGGATCCCACCTACATGTTTAATGAGAAACATCCCCCAGACGATGAGCGCCAATGCAACAGATGGATTGGGGGGGGTTGGTATTAGGTGAACTCTCACGTGTCTGTGACCTGTTGTTGGCAGGTGGAGACTACATATGTTACCAGTGCGGTAGGTATCAGGGTGTTGGCGTTTGTGTGGTATTGGATTGGATTTCATTCATTTGCATGATTAAAAACATAAGTTCTCATCCTTCAATCTTCATTTGACCTTTTGCTACTGCCTCTCTGAGTGGGGGAGTGCTTGAGTGCCATGCAATGCAGTGGAATGGGGTAGAGGAAGGTGGAGTGGGGTAGAGGAAGGCGGAGTGAGGTAGAGGAAGGCGGAGTGAGGTAGAGGAAGGTGGAGTGGAGTGGGGTAGAGGAAGGCGGAGTGAGGTAGAGGAAGGCGGAGTGAGGTAGAGGAAGGCGGAGTGAGGTAGAGGAAGGCAGAGGAAGGTGGAGTGGGGTAGAGGAAGGTGGAGTGAGGTAGAGGAAGGTGGAGAGGGGTAGAGGAAGGTGGAGTGAGGTAGAGGAAGGCGGAGTGAGGTAGAGGAAGGCGGAGTGGGGTAGAGGAAGGCAGAGCGAGGTAGAGGAAGGTAAGCGGGGTAGAGGAAGGCAGAGTGGGGTAGAGGAAGGCGGAGTGAGGTAGAGGAAGGCGGAGTGAGGTAGAGGAAGGCGGAGTGAGGTAGAGGAAGGCCGAGTGAGGTAGAGGAAGGCCGAGTGGGGTAGAGGAAGGCGGAGTGAGGTAGAGGAAGGCAGAGGGAGGTGGAGTGGGGTAGAGGAAGGCAGAGGGAGGTGGAGTGGGGTAGAGGAAGGTAAGCGGGGTAGAGGAAGGCGGAGTGGGGTAGAGGAAGGCGGAGTGGGGTAGAGGAAGGCGGAGTGAGGTAGAGGAAGGCGGAGTGGGGTAGAGGAAGGCGGAGCGAGGTAGAGGAAGGTAAGCGGGGTAGAGGAAGGCGGAGTGAGGTAGAGGAAGGTAGAGGAAGGCGGAGTGGGGTAGAGGAAGGCAGACTGAGGTAGAGGAAGGCAGAGGGAGGTAGAGGAAGGCGGAGGGAGGTAGAGGAAGGCGGAGTGAGGTAGAGGAAGGCAGAGGGAGGTGGAGTGGGGTAGAGGAAGGCAGAGGGAGGTGGAGTGGGGTAGAGGAAGGTAAGCGGGGTAGAGGAAGGCGGAGTGGGGTAGAGGAAGGCGGAGTGGGGTAGAGGAAGGCGGAGTGAGGTAGAGGAAGGCGGAGTGGGGTAGAGGAAGGCGGAGCGAGGTAGAGGAAGGTAAGCGGGGTAGAGGAAGGCGGAGTGGGGTAGAGGAAGGTGGAGTGAGGTAGAGGAAGGCAAAGGGAGGTAGAGGAAGGCAGAGGGAGGTAGAGGAAGGCGGAGTGGGGTAGAGGAAGGCGGAGTGGGGTAGAGGAAGGCAGAGGGAGGTGGAGTGGGGTAGAGGAAGGTAAGCGGGGTAGAGGAAGGCGGAGTGGGGTAGAGGAAGGCGGAGTGGGGTAGAGGAAGGCGGAGTGGGGTAGAGGAAGGCGGAGCGAGGTAGAGGAAGGTAAGCGGGGTAGAGGAAGGCGGAGTGAGGTAGAGGAAGGCAGAGGGAGGTGGAGTGGGGTAGAGGAAGGTGGAGTGGGGTAGAGGAAGGCGGAGTGAGGTAGAGGAAGGTGGAGTGAGGTAGAGGAAGGCGGAACGAGGTAGAGGAAGGTAAGCGGGGTAGAGGAAGGCGGAGTGAGGTAGAGGAAGGTAAGCGGGGTAGAGGAAGGCGGAGTGAGGTAGAGGAAGGCAGAGGAAGGTAAGTGGGGTAGAGGAAGGCGGAGCGGGGTAGAGGAAGGTGGAGTGAGGTAGAAGAAGGCGGAGTGGGGTAGAGGAAGGTAAGTGGGGTAGAGGAAGGCGGAGCGGGGTAGAGGAAGGTGGAGCGGAAAAAGGCGGAGTGGGGTAGAGGAAGGCGGAGTGGGGTAGAGGAAGGCGGAGTGAGGTAGAGGAAGGCGGAGTGGGGTAGAGGAAGGCGGAGTGAGGTAGAGGAAGGCGGAGTGAGGTAGAGGAAGGCGGAGTGAGATAGAGGAAGGCGGAGTGAGGTAGAGGAAGGCGGAGTGAGGTAGAGGAAGGCGGAGTGAGGTAGAGGAAGGCGGAGTGAGGTAGAGGAAGGCGGAGTGGGGTAGAGGAAGGCAGAGTGGGGTAGAGGAAGGCGGAGTGGGGTAGAGGAAGGTGGAGTGGGGTAGAGGAAGGTGGAGTGAGGTAGAGGAAGGCGGAGGGAGGTGGAGTGGGGTAGAGGAAGGTAAGCGGGGTAGAGGAAGGCGGAGTGGGGTAGAGGAAGGCGGAGAGGGGTAGAGGAAGGCGGAGCGAGGTAGAGGAAGGCAGAGGGAGGTGGAGTGGGGTAGAGGAAGGTGTAGTGAGGTAGAGAAAGGTGTAGTGAGGTAGAGGAAGGCGGAGTGAGGTAGAGGAAGGCGGAGTGGGGTAGAGGAAGGCGGAGTGGGGTAGAGGAAGGCGGAGTGAGGTAGAGGAAGGCGGAGGGAGGTAGAGGAAGGCGGAGGGAGGTAGAGGAAGGCGGAGTGAGGTAGAGGAAGGCAGAGGGAGGTGGAGTGGGGTAGAGGAAGGTAAGCGGGTTAGAGGAAGGCGGAGTGGGGTAGAAGAAGGCGGAGTGGGGTAGAGGAAGGCGGAGCGAGGTAGAGGAAGGTAAGCGGGGTAGAGGAAGGCGGAGTGAGGTAGAGGAAGGTAGAGGGAGGTGGAGTGGGGTAGAGGAAGGTGGAGTGGGGTAGAAGAAGGCGGAGTGAGGTAGAGGAAGGCGGAGTGAGGTAGAGGAAGGCGGAGTAGGGTAGAGGAAGGCGGAGTAGGGTAGAGGAAGGCGGAGTGAGGTAGAGGAAGGCAGAGGGAGGTAGAGGAAGGCGGAGGGAGGTAGAGGAAGGCGGAGGGAGGTAGAGGAAGGCGGAGTGAGGTAGAGGAAGGCAGAGGAAGGTAAGTGGGGTAGAGGAAGGCGGAGCGGGGTAGAGGAAGGTGGAGTGAGGTAGAGGAAGGCGGAGCGAGGTAGAGGAAGGTAAGCGGGGTAGAGGAAGGCGGAGTGGGGTAGAGGAAGGCGGAGTGGGGTAGAGGAAGGTGGAGTGGGGTAGAGGAAGGCGGAGCGAGGTAGAGGAAGGTAAGCGGGGTAGAGGAAGGTGGAGTGGGGTATAGGAAGGCGGAGTGGGGTAGAGGAAGGCGGAGTGGGGTAGAGGAAGGCGGAGCGAGGTAGAGGAAGGTAAGCGGGGTAGAGGAAGGCGGAGTGAGGTAGAGGAAGGTAGAGGGAGGTGGAGTGGGGTAGAGGAAGGTGGAGTGAGGTAGAGGAAGGCGGAGTGGGGTAGAGGAAGGCGGAGTGGGGTAGAGGAAGGCGGAGTGAGGTAGAGGAAGGCGGAGTGAGGTAGAGGAATGCGGAGCGAGGTAGAGGAAGGTAAGCGGGGTAGAGGAAGGCAGAGTGAGGTAGAGGAAGGTAAGCGGGGTAGAGGAAGGCGGAGCGGGGTAGAGGAAGGCGGAGTGAGGTAGAGGAAGGCGGAGTGAGGTAGAGGAAGGCAGAGGAAGGTAAGTGGGGTAGAGGAAGGCGGAGCGGGGTAGAGGAAGGTGGAGTGAGGTAGAGGAAGGCGGAGCGAGGTAGAGGAAGGTAAGCGGGGTAGAGGAAGGCGGAGTGGGGTAGAGGAAGGCGGAGTGGGGTAGAGGAAGGCGGAGCGAGGTAGAGGAAGGTGGAGTGGGGTAGAGGAAGGTGGAGTGAGGTAGAGGAAGGTGGAGTGGGGTAGAGGAAGGCGGAGTGAGGTAGAGGAAGGCGGAGTGAGGTAGAGGAAGGCGGAGCGAGGTAGAGGAAGGCGGAGCGAGGTAGAGGAAGGTAAGCGGGGTAGAGGAAGGCAGAGTGAGGTAGAGGAAGGTAAGCGGGGTAGAGGAAGGCGGAGCGGGGTAGAGGAAGGCGGAGTGAGGTAGAGGAAGGTGGAATGAGGTAGAGGAAGGTGGAATGAGGTAGAGGAAGGCGGAGTGAGGTAGAGGAAGGCGGAGTGAGGTAGAGGAAGGCGGAGTGAGGTAGAGGAAGGCGGAGTGAGGTAGAGGAAGGTGGAGTGGGGTAGAGGAAGGTGGAGTGAGGTAGAGGAAGGTGGAGTGAGGTAGAGGAAGGCGGAGTGGGGTAGAGGAAGGTGGAGTGGGGTAGAGGAAGGCGGAGTGGGGTAGAGGAAGGCAGAGTGGGGTAGAGGAAGGTAAGTGGGGTAGAGGAAGGCGGAGTGGGGTAAAGGAAGGCGGAGTGGGGTAGAGGAAGGCGGAGTGAGGTAGAGGAAGGCGGAGTGAGGTAGAGGAAGGTAGAGGGAGGTGGAGTGGGGTAGAGGAAGGTGGAGTGAGGTAGAGGAAGGCGGAGTGAGGTAGAGGAAGGCGGAGTGAGGTAGAGGAAGGCGGAGTGAGGTAGAGGAAGGCGGAGTGAGGTAGAGGAAGGCGGAGTGAGGTAGAGGAAGGCGGAGCGAGGTAGAGGAAGGCGGAGTGAGGTAGAGGAAGGCGGAGTGAGGTAGAGGAAGGTGGAGTGGGGTAGAGGAAGGTGGAGTGAGGTAGAGGAAGGTGGAGTGAGGTAGAGGAAGGCGGAGTGGGGTAGAGGAAGGTGGAGTGGGGTAGAGGAAGGCGGAGTGAGGTAGAGGAAGGCAGAGTGGGGTAGAGGAAGGTAAGCGGGGTAGAGGAAGGCGGAGTGGGGTAGAGGAAGGTGGAATGAGGTAGAGGAAGGCGGAGTGAGGTAGAGGAAGGCGGAGTGAGGTAGAGGAAGGCGGAGTGAGGTAGAGGAAGGCGGAGTGAGGTAGAGGAAGGTGGAGTGGGGTAGAGGAAGGTGGAGTGAGGTAGAGGAAGGTGGAGTGAGGTAGAGGAAGGCGGAGTGGGGTAGAGGAAGGTGGAGTGGGGTAGAGGAAGGCGGAGTGGGGTAGAGGAAGGCAGAGTGGGGTAGAGGAAGGTAAGCGGGGTAGAGGAAGGCGGAGTGGGGTAAAGGAAGGCGGAGTGGGGTAGAGGAAGGCGGAGTGAGGTAGAGGAAGGCGGAGTGAGGTAGAGGAAGGTAGAGGGAGGTGGAGTGGGGTAGAGGAAGGTGGAGTGAGGTAGAGGAAGGTGGAGTGAGGTAGAGGAAGGCGGAGTGAGGTAGAGGAAGGCGGAGTGAGGTAGAGGAAGGCGGAGCGAGGTAGAGGAAGGTAAGCGGGGTAGAGGAAGGCGGAGTGAGGTAGAGGAAGGTAGAGGGGGGTAGAGGAAGGTGGAGTGAGGTAGAGGAAGGCGGAGTGAGGTAGAGGAAGGCGGAGTGAGGTAGAGGAAGGCGGAGTGAGGTAGAGGAAGAAGGAGTGGGGTAGAGGAAGGCGGAGTGAGGTAGTGGAAGGCAGAGGGAGGTAGAGGAAGGCAGAGGGAGGTAGAGGAAGGCGGAGTGAGGTAGAGGAAGGCAGAGGGAGGTAGAGGAAGGCGGAGGGAGGTAGAGGAAGGCGGAGTGGGGTAGAGGAAGGCAGAGGGAGGTGGAGTGGGGTAGAGGAAGGTAAGCGGGGTAGAGGAAGGCGGAGTGGGGTAGAGGAAGGCGGAGTGGGGTAGAGGAAGGCGGAGTGGGGTAGAGGAAGGCGGAGTGGGGTAGAGGAAGGCGGAGCGAGGTAGAGGAAGGTAAGCGGGGTAGAGGTAGGTGGAGTGAGGGAGAGGAAGGTAGAGGGAGGTGGAGTGGGTTAGAGGAAGGTGGAGTGAGGTAGAGGAAGGCGGAGTGGGGTAGAGGAAGGCGGAGTGAGGTAGAGGAAGGCGGAGTGAGGTAGAGGAAGGCGGAGTGAGGTAGAGGAAGGCGGAGCGAGGTAGAGGAAGGTAAGCGGGGTAGAGGAAGGCGGAGTGAGGTAGAGGAAGGTAAGCGGGGTAGAGGAAGGCGGAGTGAGGTAGAGGAAGGCAGAGGAAGGTAAGTGGGGTAGAGGAAGGCGGAGCGGGGTAGAGGAAGGTGGAGTGAGGTAGAGGAAGGCGGAGTGGGGTAGAGGAAGGTAAGTGGGGTAGAGGAAGGCGGAGCGGGGTAGAGGAAGGTGGAGCGGGGTAGAGGAAGGCGGAGCGGGGTAGAGGAAGGCGGAGTGGGGTAGAGGAAGGCGGAGTGGGGTAGAGGAAGACGGAGTGGGGTAGTGGAAGGCGGAGTGGGGTAGAGGAAGGCAGAGCGAGGTAGAGGAAGGTAAGCGGGGTAGAGGAAGGTGGAGTGAGGGAGAGGAAGGTAGAGGGAGGTGGAGTGGGGTAGAGGAAGGTGGAGTGAGGTAGAGGAAGGTGGAGTGGGGTAGAGGAAGGCGGAGTGAGGTAGAGGAAGGCGGAGTGAGGTGGAGTGGGGTAGAGGAAGGTAAGCGGGGTAGAGGAAGGCATAGTGGGGTAGAGGAAGGTAAGCGGGGTAGAGGAAGGTGGAGTGAGGGAGAGGAAGGTAGAGGGAGGTGGAGTGGGGTAGAGGAAGGTGGAGTGAGGTAGAGGAAGGTGGAGTGGGGTAGAGGAAGGCGGAGTGAGGTAGAGGAAGGCGGAGTGAGGTAGAGGAAGGCGGAGCGAGGTAGAGGAAGGTAAGTGGGGTAGAGGAAGGTGGAGTGAGGGAGAGGAAGGTAGAGGGAGGTGGAGTGGGGTAGAGGAAGGTGGAGTGAGGTAGAGGAAGGTGGAGTGGGGTAGAGGAAGGCGGAGTGAGGTAGAGGAAGGCGGAGCGAGGTAGAGGAAGGTAAGCGGGGTAGAGGAAGGCGGAGTGAGGTAGAGGAAGGTAAGCGGGGTAGAGGAAGGCGGAGTGAGGTAGAGGAAGGCAGAGGAAGGTAAGTGGGGTAGAGGAAGGTGGAGTGAGGTAGAGGAAGGCGGAGTGGGGTAGAGGAAGGTAAGTGGGGTAGAGGAAGGCGGAGCGGGGTAGAGGCAGGTGGAGCGGGGTAGAGGAAGGCGGAGCGGGGTAGAGGAAGGCGGAGCGGGGTAGAGGAAGGCGGAGTGGGGTAGAGGAAGGCGGAGTGGGGTAGTGGAAGGCGGAGTGAGGTAGAGGAAGGTTGAGTGAGGTAGAGGAAGGCGGAGTGAAGTAGAGGAAGGCGGAGTGAGGTAGAGGAAGGCGGAGTGAGATAGAGGAAGGCGGAGTGGGGTAGAGGAAGGCGGAGTGGGGTAGAGGAAGGCGGAGTGAGGTAGAGGAAGGCGGAGTGAGGTAGAGGAAGGCGGAGTGAGGTAGAGGAAGGTGGAGTGAGGTAGAGGAAGGCGGAGTGAGGTAGAGGAAGGTGGAGTGAGGTAGAGGAAGGCGGAGTGAGGTAGAGGAAGGCGAAGTGGGGTAGAGGAAGGCGGAGTGGGGTAGAGGAAGGTGGAGTGAAGTAGAGGAAGGTGGAGTGGGGTAGAGGAAGGTGGAGCGGGGTAGAGGAAGGCGGAGCGGGGTAGAGGAAGGCGGAGTGGGGTAGAGGAAGGCGGAGTGGGGTAGAGGAAGACGGAGTGGGGTAGTGGAAGGCGGAGTGGGGTAGAGGAAGGCAGAGCGAGGTAGAGGAAGGTAAGCGGGGTAGAGGAAGGTGGAGTGAGGGAGAGGAAGGTAGAGGGAGGTGGAGTGGGGTAGAGGAAGGTGGAGTGAGGTAGAGGAAGGTGGAGTGGGGTAGAGGAAGGCGGAGTGAGGTAGAGGAAGGCGGAGTGAGGTGGAGTGGGGTAGAGGAAGGTAAGCGGGGTAGAGGAAGGCATAGTGGGGTAGAGGAAGGCGGAGCGAGGTAGAGGAAGGTAAGCGGGGTAGAGGAAGGTGGAGTGAGGGAGAGGAAGGTAGAGGGAGGTGGAGTGGGGTAGAGGAAGGTGGAGTGAGGTAGAGGAAGGTGGAGTGGGGTAGAGGAAGGCGGAGTGAGGTAGAGGAAGGCGGAGTGAGGTAGAGGAAGGCGGAGCGAGGTAGAGGAAGGTAAGTGGGGTAGAGGAAGGTGGAGTGAGGGAGAGGAAGGTAGAGGGAGGTGGAGTGGGGTAGAGGAAGGTGGAGTGAGGTAGAGGAAGGTGGAGTGGGGTAGAGGAAGGCGGAGTGAGGTAGAGGAAGGCGGAGTGAGGTAGAGGAAGGCGGAGCGAGGTAGAGGAAGGTAAGCGGGGTAGAGGAAGGCGGAGTGAGGTAGAGGAAGGTAAGCGGGGTAGAGGAAGGCGGAGTGAGGTAGAGGAAGGCAGAGGAAGGTAAGTGGGGTAGAGGAAGGTGGAGTGAGGTAGAGGAAGGCGGAGTGGGGTAGAGGAAGGTAAGTGGGGTAGAGGAAGGCGGAGCGGGGTAGAGGCAGGTGGAGCGGGGTAGAGGAAGGCGGAGCGGGGTAGAGGAAGGCGGAGCGGGGTAGAGGAAGGCGGAGTGGGGTAGAGGAAGGCGGAGTGGGGTAGTGGAAGGCGGAGTGAGGTAGAGGAAGGTTGAGTGAGGTAGAGGAAGGCGGAGTGAAGTAGAGGAAGGCGGAGTGAGGTAGAGGAAGGCGGAGTGAGATAGAGGAAGGCGGAGTGGGGTAGAGGAAGGCGGAGTGGGGTAGAGGAAGGCGGAGTGAGGTAGAGGAAGGCGGAGTGAGGTAGAGGAAGGCGGAGTGAGGTAGAGGAAGGTGGAGTGAGGTAGAGGAAGGCGGAGTGAGGTAGAGGAAGGTGGAGTGAGGTAGAGGAAGGCGGAGTGAGGTAGAGGAAGGCGAAGTGGGGTAGAGGAAGGCGGAGTGGGGTAGAGGAAGGTGGAGTGAAGTAGAGGAAGGTGGAGTGGGGTAGAGGAAGGCGGAGTGGGGTAGAGGAAGGCGGAGTGGGGTAGAGGAAGGCGGAGTGAGGTAGAAGGCGGCGGAGTGGGGTAGAGGAAGGTGGAGTGAGGTAGAGGAAGGCGGAGTGGGGTAGAGGAAGGCAGAGGGAGGTGGAGTGGGGTAGAGGAAGGTAAGCGGGGTAGAGGAAGGCGGAGTGGGGTAGAGGAAGGCGGAGTGAAGTAGAGGAAGGCGGAGTGAGGTAGAGGAAGGCGGAGTGAGGTAGAGGAAGGCGGAGTGAGGTAGAGGAAGGCGGAGTGAGGTAGAGGAAGGCGGAGTGAGGTAGAGGAAGGCGGAGTGAGGTAGAGGAAGGTGGAGTGGGGTAGAGGAAGGTGGAGTGAGGTAGAGGAAGGCGGAGTGAGGTAGAGGAAGGCGGAGTGGGGTAGAGGAAGGCGGAGTGGGGTAGAGGAAGGCGGAGTGGGGTAGAGGAAGGCGGAGTGGGGTAGAGGAAGGCGGAGTGGGGTAGAGGAAGGCGGAGTGGGGTAGAGGAAGGCGGAGCGGGGTAGAGGAAGGCAGAGGGAGGTGGAGTGGGGTAGAGGAAGGTGGAGTGAGGTAGAGTAAGGTGGAGTGGGGTAGAGGAAGGCAGAGGGAGGTGGAGTGGGGTAGAGGAAGGTAAGCGGGGTAGAGGAAGGCGGAGTGGGGTAGAGGAAGGCGGAGTGGGGTAGAGGAAGGCGGAGTGGGGTAGAGGAAGGCGGAGCGAGGTAGAGGAAGGCGGAGCGAGGTAGAGGAAGGTAAGCGGGGTAGAGGAAGGCGGAGTGGGGTAGAGGAAGGCGGAGTGGGGTAGAGGAAGGCGGAGTGGGGTAGAGGAAGGCGGAGTGGGGTAGAAGAAGGCGGAGTGGGGTAGAGGAAGGCGGAGTGGGGTAGAGGAAGGCGGAGTGGGGTAGAGGAAGGCGGAGTGGGGTAGAAGAAGGCGGAGTGGGGTAGAGGAAGGCGAAGTGGGGTAGAGGAAGGCGGAGTGGGGTAGAGGAAGGCGGAGTGGAGTAGAGGAAGGCGGAGTGACGTAGAGGAAGGCGGAGTGACGTAGAGGAAGGCGGAGTGACGTAGAGGAAGGCGGAGTGGGGTAGAGGAAGGCGGAGTGGGGTAGAGGAAGGCGGAGTGGGGTAGAGGAAGGCGGAGTGGGGTAGAGGAAGGTGGAGATAGGTAGATGAAGGTGGAGTGGGGTAGAGGAAGGTAAGCGGGGTAGAGGAAGGCGGAGTGGGGTAGAGGAAGGTAAGCGGGGTAGAGGAAGGCGGAGTGGGGTAGAGGAAGGCGGAGTGGGGTAGAGGAAGGCGGAGTGAGGTAGAAGGCGGCGGAGTGAGGTAGAGGAAGGTAAGCAGGGTAGAGGAAGGCGGAGTGGGGTAGAGGAAGGCGGAGTGAGGTAGAAGGCGGCGGAGTGAGGTAGAGGAAGGTGGAGTGAGGTAGAGGAAGGCGGAGCGGGGTAGAGGAAATTGGAGTGAGGAAGGCGGAGCGTGGTAGAGGAAGGTGGAGTGAGGTAGAGGATAGAGGGGTTGGGGGTGAGAAAGACAGTGAGACTTTCAGTAGGTCTCAAGTGTTGCTCTCTAACTTAGTCTTTCTGTTACTTTCTGTATCCCTCTCCTTAACTCCTCTTTCCACCTCCACAGGTTGTTCGGTGCAGGTGGAGAGGAGGGGTCTAGAGTCTCACCTGTTAGAGTGTGAGTTCCGCAGCAGGGCGTGTCCTAGCGGCTGTGGCCACACTCCCCTCTCTGTAGACCAATCACAGCACAACTCTGTTGCGGAGCTACGAACAGAATTGGAGCTGCTCAGGTTTGTGTGTTTGAGGTGATGGATTGAGATACAGTGCCTTGCGAAAGTATTCGGCCCCCTTGAACTTTGCGACCTTTTGCCACATTTCAGGCTTCAAACATAAAGATATAAAACTGTATTTTTTTGTGAAGAATCAACAACAAGTGGGACACAATCATGAAGTGGAACGACATTTATTGGATATTTCAAACTTTTTTAACAAATCAAAAACTGAAAAATTGGGCGTGCAAAATTATTCAGCCCCTTTACTTTCAGTGCAGCAAACTCTCTCCAGAAGTTCAGTGAGGATCTCTGAATGATCCAATGTTGACCTAAATGACTAATGATGATAAATACAATCCACCTGTGTGTAATCAAGTCTCCGTATAAATGCACCTGCACTGTGATAGTCTCAGAGGTCCGTTAAAAGCGCAGAGAGCATCATGAAGAACAAGGAACACACCAGGCAGGTCCGAGATACTGTTGTGAAGAAGTTTAAAGCCGGATTTGGATACAAAAATATTTCCCAAGCTTGAAACATCCCAAGGAGCACTGTGCAAGCGATAATATTGAAATGGAAGGAGTATCAGACCACTGCAAATCTACCAAGACCTGGCCGTCCCTCTAAACTTTCAGCTCATACAAGGAGAAGACTGATCAGAGATGCAGCCAAGAGGCCCATGATCACTCTGGATGAACTGCAGAGATCTACAGCTGAGGTGGGAGACTCTGTCCATAGGACAACAATCAGTCGTATATTGCACAAATCTGGCCTTTATGGAAGAGTGGCAAGAAATCCATTTCTTAAAGATATCCATAAAAAGTGTTGTTTAAAGTTTGCCACAAGCCACCTGGGAGACACACCAAACATGTGGAAGAAGGTGCTCTGGTCAGATGAAACTAAAATTGAACTTTTTGGCAACAATGCAAAACGTTATGTTTGGCGTAAAAGCAACACAGCTGAACACACCATCCCCACTGTCAAACATGGTGTTGGCAGCATCATGGTTTGGGCCTGCTTTTCTTCAGCAGGGACAGGGAAGATGGTTAAAATTGATGGGAAGATGGATGGAGCCAAATACAGGAGCATTCTGGAAGAAAACCTGATGGAGTCTGCAAAAGACCTGAGACTGGGACGGAGATTTGTCTTCCAACAAGACAATGATCCAAAACATAAAGCAAAATCTACAATGGAATGGTTCAAAAATAAACATATCCAGGTGTTAGAATGGCCAAGTCAAAGTCCAGACCTGAATCCAATCGAGAATCTGTGGAAAGAACTGAAAACTGCTGTTCACAAATGCTCTCCATCCAACCTCACTGAGCTCGAGCTGTTTTGCAAGGAGGAATGGGAAAAAATGTCAGTCTCTCGATGTGCAAAACTGATAGAGACATACCCCAAGCGACTTACAGCTGTAATCGCAGCAAAAGGTGGCGCTACAAAGTATTAACTTAAGGGGGCTGAATAATTTTGCACGCCCTGTTTTTCAGTTTTTGATTTGTTAAAAAAGTTTGAAATATCCAATAAATGTCGTTCCACTTCATGATTGTGACCCACTTGTTGTTGATTCTTCACAAAACAATACAGTTTTATATCTTTGTTTGAAGCCTGAAATGTGGCAAAAGGTCGCAAAGTTCAAGGGGGCCGAATACTTTCGCAAGGCAGTGTATATTAGGATGTTATATCTGTGTCGTTCCTAACAAATCCTTGACAAAGCTGTGCCAATATTTACAATATTCTAGAACCTCAAGGGCGACGTCATTGCTTTTCTACAATGGATATTGTGATTTATTGTGACGTGTGTGTTGCAGGGCAGAGATGTTGGGTAAGGTGGAGGATGTGAGGCGTGAGATGGAGTCGAGGCTGGACTCTCAGAGGAGACACATGGTGCAGAAAGAGTCTCTGCTGAAGAGCGAGGTGGAGGACCTCAAGGTGACACACACATATGTACTACCTATAGGAATGTGTGTGTTTGTGTGTGTGTTATGACACATCCCTGTGTGTGTGTGTGTGTGTGTGTGTAGGGCCAGGTGTCGAGGGTGGTGTGTGATGTGCGGGCTCTCTTGGGGGAAGAGCGCCTGCGGAGACAGGAGCTGGCAGAAGCGGATCTAGAGAAGAGGGAGCTACTGGAGATACTCCGGAGCCTGCAGCCATGCAGGGGACAGCGGAATAGAGACGAGACAATCAGAGGACTGCATCAAGAAGACGGGACAATTAGGAGCCAGCATCAAGTGGAACACCCAACCAGGGGCCTGCTGAGGGCGGGGCCAACACAGGCTTCAACCCAATCACTACCCTCGGCTTTGCCCACTCCAGCCTTATACCCGCCTACCTCCCCACAGCCAGGGGAGGGGTCACGCAAGGCCCGCCCCCGCAGCCTTACCCTCGACTGCATCAAGAGCAGAGAGGTCACCGTCATCTGAGGGGCCATTCCTAATGTTACTGGGTTATGTTCAGTAGGCACAAATGAGAGAAAATGCTTTAACTTCCTCAATTCCTTCTTCATTTAACCGTCACAATTTTTTTAAATCTGGTGTTGCATCTCCTGAACCCACCCTTGATGATTGGCAGATACCTGTGACATTGCTTCAACTCAGAGAAAACCAGCCTTCTGAGATCCTAAATAAAGTCTGCTGAAACACCTCTGATCTCTGTTCCTCTTAAGGTACAATAGTCTTACTCCATCTACTCTAATGGATTGGAATTATATACAGCTCATCATGGATTTCTTACATTGCATATACACCATGCATCAATCCGTCTGTCAATCCAACCATCAATCCATCCATACTAACATACCACAGTGAGGAACACTAACACACTACTCCAGACAGCGCTCTCAATCACAGAACTTTATTGAGTCTGAACAACAATGTAAAAGAACTAAAACATAATACAACAAATTCCACACATCATCATCAATAGAATCCCACAGAGGACACGTTTCCATGGAGATGATGAACTCATTATTCCTGATTGGTCCGTTAAGAGCCGTGACGGGCTGCAGTCATTGGCCAGGTTTGTTTACCTGGTGAAGGAGCGAACGTGTCGTCCCCTCCCTCCTCCGCTGCCTCCCCCACCGCTAAACTTCCCCCCCTGGGACCCCCTCCCCCCTCCTCCCTGACTCAGCCATGACAGGCCTGTACCCCCACGACCTCGAGGGGCGCGGTCCCGCGGAGCCAGGCGATATGCACCTGGAAGAGAGGGAGCGAGAAGAACAAGGGTGACCATCAGTAATTGTGCATGAAAGTGTTATCTTGTATTCATGTTGTTCTCTGAATATGTATGTGTGTGCTTATACAGTATATACGTGTGCAAACGAGCATGTGTGTGTGTGTACCTGCAGGCTGCTGGCGTGAGGGCAGGGGGCCGCGTGTGAAGTTGCTCTGCCCGCCCCTGGCATCACTGTATGTTCCTCTGTGGGTAACCGGTGGCAACAGACCACTCCACGACGTGCCACCTCGCCCACCCTCACGGCGGGCATTATAGTTACCTAGAAGGGAGGGGGATGGGAAGACATGTTAGTCAAAGTTTCTTTAAAAGACAACAGACCCACTTGTTAATTTACAGCGATCTGTTTGTGTGTGTGTGTCAACATACCAGACAGCAGCACTCCTTTAGGCTGCGGTGGGGTGAAAAAGCGTGTCTGCTGGCTGTGGAAAGCAGCCCTGCCTCTGTTCCCAGTGAACAGGCCTCTGGTGGGGGGTTTGGGGGAGCTCTTAGGGGGTCGCTTGGGGGGCAACAGGCCCAGGGGAGTCCCAACATCTTTAAACTCCGCCGCCACAAAGTCATCCACGTGCATGCTGGGAGGGCGCGAAGTGTTCTGTTTGCGCTGCCGGAAGATATCGTTGGAGCGAAAGGGCTGTCCCCCGAAGCCCCCCCTACCTCGACCGCGAGGAGCAGCCATCATGTGGGCTCTCTTAGCTGGCTCGATGTAGTCTGACTTACCACTGCAGGGAGGAAGAGGACGACACAGGCATCTTTGTTAACATGTGGGTCACATACAATCACATTATGTACCTGAAGGTGATAAAAGTGTGTGTGTGTGTACCTGGTGATGAAGGTCTCGTGTTTGTGCTTGCCCAGCCTGAAGCCCTTGTTAGTTTTGGTATGACTGGGAGACAAGGGCTCAGACAGGAAGGAGCGTTCCAGCTCTGACTTCAGGTCCAAATCTGGACAACACTCCTGGGCCAGGCCTAGCAGGTCCACCTTCACCTAGAGACAGAGAGGTTTACTCACACACACACACACACACACACACACACACACACACACACACAACAGGTGTCTCACCATGTCTAGTTCAGCCTCCATGTCGTCAGTGTGGAAGGGGGAGAACCACAGAGCCTTCAGCTGCTCATCCAACACCTCCGACAACACAAACACCGTCCTGCAGGAGAGAACACAGACAGTCAGAACAGGACCCACACAGCTTCGGGTCAAAACTGGGTTCATAGCATGTCAGTGGGGCATTCAAGACAAGCCAAATTCCCCAAAAAGATTGAGTTCATACAGGTGCATCATTTAAAAAAACAGTTGATTAAAATTTCACTTTTGTTAAAGGTGCACTATGCAGAAATCGCTCTGTCATTTCCTGGTTGCTAAAATTCTAATAGTTCGCCTAATTTCAGTTTATGTGACAAAACAGGCAAGTACAGTGTAGAGAATGATTGTACGATCTAAACCGCATTATAAACTGGGTGGTTTAAGCCCTGAATGTTGATTGGCTGACAGCCGTAGTACATCAGAATATGACAAACACGTATTTATACTGCTCTAATTACGTTGGTAATCAGTTTATAATAGCAATAAGGCACCACGGGGGATTGTGATATGGCCAATATACCACGGCTAAGGGCTGTGTCCAGGCACTCCGCGTCCGTGTTGCGCCGTGCGTAAGAACAGCCCTTAGTCGTTCTCAACTACAGGACTGTTCTGCATCACAGACTGGAACATGTTCCGGGATTCTTCCGATGACATTGAGGAATACACCACATCAGTCACTGGTTTTATCAATAAGTGCATCGAGGACATCGTCCCCACAGTGACTGTACGAACATGCCCCAACTAGAAGCCATGGATTACAGCCAACATTCGCACTGAGCTAAAGGGTAGAGCTGCCGCTTTCAAGGTGCGGGACTCTAATCTGGAAGCTTACAAGAAATCCCGCTATGCCCTGCGACGAACCATCAAACAGGCAAAGCGTCAATACAGGGCTAAGATTGAATCATACTACACCGGCTCAGACGCTCGTCAGATGTGGCAGGGCTTGCAAACTATTACAGACTACAAAGGGAAGCACAGCGGCGAGCTGCCCAGTGACACGAACCTACCAGACGAGCTAAATCACTTCTATGCTCGCTTTGAGTCAAGCAACACTGAGGCGTGCATGAGAGCATCAGCTGTTCCGGACGACTGTGTGATCACGCTCTCCGTAGCCGATGTGAGTAAGACCTTAAAACAGGTCAACATACACAAGGCTGCGGGGCCAGACGGATTACCAGGACGTGTGCTCCGGGTATGTGCTGACCAACTGGCAGGTGTCTTCACTGACATTTTCAACATGTCCCTGATTGAGTCTGTAATACCAACATGTTTCAAGTAGACCACCATAGGCCCTGTGCCCAAGAACACAAAGGCAACCTGCCTAAATGACTACAGACCCGTAGCACTCACATCCGTAGCCATGAAGTGCTTTGAAAGGCTGGTAATGGCTCACAACACCATTATCCCAGAAACCCTAGACCCACTCCAATTTGCATACCGCCCAAACAGATCCACAGGTCATGCAATCTCTATTGCACTCCCACACTGCCCTTTCCCACCTGGACAAAAGAAACACCTATGTGAGAATTCTATTCATTGACTACAGCTCAGCGTTCAACACCATAGTACACTCAAATCTCATCACTAAGCTAAGGAACTGGATCCTGGACTTCCTGACGGGCCGCCCAAGGTGGTGAGGGTAGGTAGCAACACATCTGCCACGTTGATCCTCAGCACTGGAGCTCCCCAGGGGTGCGTGCTCAGTCCCCTCCTGTACTCCCTGTTCTGCATGGTCAGGCTCAACTCCAACACTATCGTTATTATTTTCAATTTTAGAACACTTTCAAGAATCTCCAGAAGCTAACCAGCTAATTAGCTACAAGCTATTTAGTCATTGTTAGCCACTGCTAGCGGCTTTTACCCTCTGCACAGATACCACCCTGTTTTTAGCCAGGATAATACTCGCTTGTTTACCAATATCGGATTGTCTCTCCACAACAACGCCGGATTCCTGCCATAATCCCTGTACCACTACTTCTGATCTTCACAGCTAGCTAGCTCACAGCTAACTTTCACTCACCGTGGCACCCAGTACCGAAGCTATTCCCTGAGGGCCACCTCCCGGCCTACTCAGCTGTTCACCCGTACCCCACTCATACACGGTGGAGTGGTGGAGTGAGGGAGAGGAAGGTAGAGGGAGGTGGAGTGGGTTAGAGGAAGGCGGAGTGAGGTAGAGGAAGGCGGAGTGGGGTAGAGGAAGGCGGAGTGAGGTAGAGGAAGGCGGAGTGAGGTAGAGGAAGGCGGAGTGAGGTAGAGGAAGGCGGAGCGAGGTAGAGGAAGGTAAGCGGGGTAGAGGAAGGCGGAGTGAGGTAGAGGAAGGCGGAGCGGGGTAGAGGAAGGCGGAGTGAGGTAGAGGAAGGTGGAATGAGGTAGAGGAAGGCGGAATGAGGTAGAGGAAGGCGGAGTGAGGTAGAGGAAGGCGGAGTGAGGTAGAGGAAGGCGGAGTGAGGTAGAGGAAGGCGGAGTGAGGTAGAGGAAGGTGGAGTGGGGTAGAGGAAGGTGGAGTGAGGTAGAGGAAGGTGGAGTGAGGTAGAGGAAGGCGGAGTGGGGTAGAGGAAGGTGGAGTGGGGTAGAGGAAGGCGGAGTGGGGTAGAGGAAGGCAGAGTGGGGTAGAGGAAGGTAAGTGGGGTAGAGGAAGGCGGAGTGGGGTAAAGGAAGGCGGAGTGGGGTAGAGGAAGGCGGAGTGAGGTAGAGGAAGGCGGAGTGAGGTAGAGGAAGGTAGAGGGAGGTGGAGTGGGGTAGAGGAAGGTGGAGTGAGGTAGAGGAAGGCGGAGTGAGGTAGAGGAAGGCGGAGTGAGGTAGAGGAAGGCGGAGTGAGGTAGAGGAAGGCGGAGTGAGGTAGAGGAAGGCGGAGCGAGGTAGAGGAAGGCGGAGTGAGGTAGAGGAAGGCGGAGTGAGGTAGAGGAAGGTGGAGTGGGGTAGAGGAAGGTGGAGTGAGGTAGAGGAAGGTGGAGTGAGGTAGAGGAAGGCGGAGTGGGGTAGAGGAAGGTGGAGTGGGGTAGAGGAAGGCGGAGTGAGGTAGAGGAAGGCAGAGTGGGGTAGAGGAAGGTAAGCGGGGTAGAGGAAGGCGGAGTGGGGTAGAGGAAGGTGGAATGAGGTAGAGGAAGGCGGAGTGAGGTAGAGGAAGGCGGAGTGAGGTAGAGGAAGGCGGAGTGAGGTAGAGGAAGGCGGAGTGAGGTAGAGGAAGGTGGAGTGGGGTAGAGGAAGGTGGAGTGAGGTAGAGGAAGGTGGAGTGAGGTAGAGGAAGGCGGAGTGGGGTAGAGGAAGGTGGAGTGGGGTAGAGGAAGGCGGAGTGGGGTAGAGGAAGGCAGAGTGGGGTAGAGGAAGGTAAGCGGGGTAGAGGAAGGCGGAGTGGGGTAAAGGAAGGCGGAGTGGGGTAGAGGAAGGCGGAGTGAGGTAGAGGAAGGCGGAGTGAGGTAGAGGAAGGTAGAGGGAGGTGGAGTGGGGTAGAGGAAGGTGGAGTGAGGTAGAGGAAGGTGGAGTGAGGTAGAGGAAGGCGGAGTGAGGTAGAGGAAGGCGGAGTGAGGTAGAGGAAGGCGGAGCGAGGTAGAGGAAGGTAAGCGGGGTAGAGGAAGGCGGAGTGAGGTAGAGGAAGGTAGAGGGGGGTAGAGGAAGGTGGAGTGAGGTAGAGGAAGGCGGAGTGAGGTAGAGGAAGGCGGAGTGAGGTAGAGGAAGGCGGAGTGAGGTAGAGGAAGAAGGAGTGGGGTAGAGGAAGGCGGAGTGAGGTAGTGGAAGGCAGAGGGAGGTAGAGGAAGGCAGAGGGAGGTAGAGGAAGGCGGAGTGAGGTAGAGGAAGGCAGAGGGAGGTAGAGGAAGGCGGAGGGAGGTAGAGGAAGGCGGAGTGGGGTAGAGGAAGGCAGAGGGAGGTGGAGTGGGGTAGAGGAAGGTAAGCGGGGTAGAGGAAGGCGGAGTGGGGTAGAGGAAGGCGGAGTGGGGTAGAGGAAGGCGGAGTGGGGTAGAGGAAGGCGGAGTGGGGTAGAGGAAGGCGGAGCGAGGTAGAGGAAGGTAAGCGGGGTAGAGGAAGGTGGAGTGAGGGAGAGGAAGGTAGAGGGAGGTGGAGTGGGTTAGAGGAAGGTGGAGTGAGGTAGAGGAAGGCGGAGTGGGGTAGAGGAAGGCGGAGTGAGGTAGAGGAAGGCGGAGTGAGGTAGAGGAAGGCGGAGTGAGGTAGAGGAAGGCGGAGCGAGGTAGAGGAAGGTAAGCGGGGTAGAGGAAGGCGGAGTGAGGTAGAGGAAGGTAAGCGGGGTAGAGGAAGGCGGAGTGAGGTAGAGGAAGGCAGAGGAAGGTAAGTGGGGTAGAGGAAGGCGGAGCGGGGTAGAGGAAGGTGGAGTGAGGTAGAGGAAGGCGGAGTGGGGTAGAGGAAGGTAAGTGGGGTAGAGGAAGGCGGAGCGGGGTAGAGGAAGGTGGAGCGGGGTAGAGGAAGGCGGAGCGGGGTAGAGGAAGGCGGAGTGGGGTAGAGGAAGGCGGAGTGGGGTAGAGGAAGACGGAGTGGGGTAGTGGAAGGCGGAGTGGGGTAGAGGAAGGCAGAGCGAGGTAGAGGAAGGTAAGCGGGGTAGAGGAAGGTGGAGTGAGGGAGAGGAAGGTAGAGGGAGGTGGAGTGGGGTAGAGGAAGGTGGAGTGAGGTAGAGGAAGGTGGAGTGGGGTAGAGGAAGGCGGAGTGAGGTAGAGGAAGGCGGAGTGAGGTGGAGTGGGGTAGAGGAAGGTAAGCGGGGTAGAGGAAGGCATAGTGGGGTAGAGGAAGGCGGAGCGAGGTAGAGGAAGGTAAGCGGGGTAGAGGAAGGTGGAGTGAGGGAGAGGAAGGTAGAGGGAGGTGGAGTGGGGTAGAGGAAGGTGGAGTGAGGTAGAGGAAGGTGGAGTGGGGTAGAGGAAGGCGGAGTGAGGTAGAGGAAGGCGGAGTGAGGTAGAGGAAGGCGGAGCGAGGTAGAGGAAGGTAAGTGGGGTAGAGGAAGGTGGAGTGAGGGAGAGGAAGGTAGAGGGAGGTGGAGTGGGGTAGAGGAAGGTGGAGTGAGGTAGAGGAAGGTGGAGTGGGGTAGAGGAAGGCGGAGTGAGGTAGAGGAAGGCGGAGTGAGGTAGAGGAAGGCGGAGCGAGGTAGAGGAAGGTAAGCGGGGTAGAGGAAGGCGGAGTGAGGTAGAGGAAGGTAAGCGGGGTAGAGGAAGGCGGAGTGAGGTAGAGGAAGGCAGAGGAAGGTAAGTGGGGTAGAGGAAGGTGGAGTGAGGTAGAGGAAGGCGGAGTGGGGTAGAGGAAGGTAAGTGGGGTAGAGGAAGGCGGAGCGGGGTAGAGGCAGGTGGAGCGGGGTAGAGGAAGGCGGAGCGGGGTAGAGGAAGGCGGAGCGGGGTAGAGGAAGGCGGAGTGGGGTAGAGGAAGGCGGAGTGGGGTAGTGGAAGGCGGAGTGAGGTAGAGGAAGGTTGAGTGAGGTAGAGGAAGGCGGAGTGAAGTAGAGGAAGGCGGAGTGAGGTAGAGGAAGGCGGAGTGAGATAGAGGAAGGCGGAGTGGGGTAGAGGAAGGCGGAGTGGGGTAGAGGAAGGCGGAGTGAGGTAGAGGAAGGCGGAGTGAGGTAGAGGAAGGCGGAGTGAGGTAGAGGAAGGTGGAGTGAGGTAGAGGAAGGCGGAGTGAGGTAGAGGAAGGTGGAGTGAGGTAGAGGAAGGCGGAGTGAGGTAGAGGAAGGCGGAGTGGGGTAGAGGAAGGCGGAGTGGGGTAGAGGAAGGTGGAGTGAAGTAGAGGAAGGTGGAGTGGGGTAGAGGAAGGCGGAGTGGGGTAGAGGAAGGCGGAGTGGGGTAGAGGAAGGCGGAGTGAGGTAGAAGGCGGCGGAGTGGGGTAGAGGAAGGTGGAGTGAGGTAGAGGAAGGCGGAGTGGGGTAGAGGAAGGCAGAGGGAGGTGGAGTGGGGTAGAGGAAGGTAAGCGGGGTAGAGGAAGGCGGAGTGGGGTAGAGGAAGGCGGAGTGAAGTAGAGGAAGGCGGAGTGAGGTAGAGGAAGGCGGAGTGAGGTAGAGGAAGGCGGAGTGAGGTAGAGGAAGGCGGAGTGAGGTAGAGGAAGGCGGAGTGAGGTAGAGGAAGGCGGAGTGAGGTAGAGGAAGGTGGAGTGGGGTAGAGGAAGGTGGAGTGAGGTAGAGGAAGGCGGAGTGAGGTAGAGGAAGGCGGAGTGGGGTAGAGGAAGGCGGAGTGGGGTAGAGGAAGGCGGAGTGGGGTAGAGGAAGGCGGAGTGGGGTAGAGGAAGGCGGAGTGGGGTAGAGGAAGGCGGAGTGGGGTAGAGGAAGGCGGAGCGGGGTAGAGGAAGGCAGAGGGAGGTGGAGTGGGGTAGAGGAAGGTGGAGTGAGGTAGAGTAAGGTGGAGTGGGGTAGAGGAAGGCAGAGGGAGGTGGAGTGGGGTAGAGGAAGGTAAGCGGGGTAGAGGAAGGCGGAGTGGGGTAGAGGAAGGCGGAGTGGGGTAGAGGAAGGCGGAGTGGGGTAGAGGAAGGCGGAGCGAGGTAGAGGAAGGCGGAGCGAGGTAGAGGAAGGTAAGCGGGGTAGAGGAAGGCGGAGTGGGGTAGAGGAAGGCGGAGTGGGGTAGAGGAAGGCGGAGTGGGGTAGAGGAAGGCGGAGTGGGGTAGAAGAAGGCGGAGTGGGGTAGAGGAAGGCGGAGTGGGGTAGAGGAAGGCGGAGTGGGGTAGAGGAAGGCGGAGTGGGGTAGAAGAAGGCGGAGTGGGGTAGAGGAAGGCGAAGTGGGGTAGAGGAAGGCGGAGTGGGGTAGAGGAAGGCGGAGTGGAGTAGAGGAAGGCGGAGTGACGTAGAGGAAGGCGGAGTGACGTAGAGGAAGGCGGAGTGACGTAGAGGAAGGCGGAGTGGGGTAGAGGAAGGCGGAGTGGGGTAGAGGAAGGCGGAGTGGGGTAGAGGAAGGCGGAGTGGGGTAGAGGAAGGTGGAGATAGGTAGAGGAAGGTGGAGTGGGGTAGAGGAAGGTAAGCGGGGTAGAGGAAGGCGGAGTGGGGTAGAGGAAGGTAAGCGGGGTAGAGGAAGGCGGAGTGGGGTAGAGGAAGGCGGAGTGGGGTAGAGGAAGGCGGAGTGAGGTAGAAGGCGGCGGAGTGAGGTAGAGGAAGGTAAGCAGGGTAGAGGAAGGCGGAGTGGGGTAGAGGAAGGCGGAGTGAGGTAGAAGGCGGCGGAGTGAGGTAGAGGAAGGTGGAGTGAGGTAGAGGAAGGCGGAGCGGGGTAGAGGAAATTGGAGTGAGGAAGGCGGAGCGGGGTAGAGGAAGGTGGAGTGAGGTAGAGGATAGAGGGGTTGGGGGTGAGAAAGACAGTGAGACTTTCAGTAGGTCTCAAGTGTTGCTCTCTAACTTAGTCTTTCTGTTACTTTCTGTATCCCTCTCCTTAACTCCTCTTTCCACCTCCACAGGTTGTTCGGTGCAGGTGGAGAGGAGGGGTCTAGAGTCTCACCTGTTAGAGTGTGAGTTCCGCAGCAGGGCGTGTCCTAGCGGCTGTGGCCACACTCCCCTCTCTGTAGACCAATCACAGCACAACTCTGTTGCGGAGCTACGAACAGAATTGGAGCTGCTCAGGTTTGTGTGTTTGAGGTGATGGATTGAGATACAGTGCCTTGCGAAAGTATTCGGCCCCCTTGAACTTTGCGACCTTTTGCCACATTTCAGGCTTCAAACATAAAGATATAAAACTGTATTTTTTTGTGAAGAATCAACAACAAGTGGGACACAATCATGAAGTGGAACGACATTTATTGGATATTTCAAACTTTTTTAACAAATCAAAAACTGAAAAATTGGGCGTGCAAAATTATTCAGCCCCTTTACTTTCAGTGCAGCAAACTCTCTCCAGAAGTTCAGTGAGGATCTCTGAATGATCCAATGTTGACCTAAATGACTAATGATGATAAATACAATCCACCTGTGTGTAATCAAGTCTCCGTATAAATGCACCTGCACTGTGATAGTCTCAGAGGTCCGTTAAAAGCGCAGAGAGCATCATGAAGAACAAGGAACACACCAGGCAGGTCCGAGATACTGTTGTGAAGAAGTTTAAAGCCGGATTTGGATACAAAAATATTTCCCAAGCTTGAAACATCCCAAGGAGCACTGTGCAAGCGATAATATTGAAATGGAAGGAGTATCAGACCACTGCAAATCTACCAAGACCTGGCCGTCCCTCTAAACTTTCAGCTCATACAAGGAGAAGACTGATCAGAGATGCAGCCAAGAGGCCCATGATCACTCTGGATGAACTGCAGAGATCTACAGCTGAGGTGGGAGACTCTGTCCATAGGACAACAATCAGTCGTATATTGCACAAATCTGGCCTTTATGGAAGAGTGGCAAGAAATCCATTTCTTAAAGATATCCATAAAAAGTGTTGTTTAAAGTTTGCCACAAGCCACCTGGGAGACACACCAAACATGTGGAAGAAGGTGCTCTGGTCAGATGAAACTAAAATTGAACTTTTTGGCAACAATGCAAAACGTTATGTTTGGCGTAAAAGCAACACAGCTGAACACACCATCCCCACTGTCAAACATGGTGTTGGCAGCATCATGGTTTGGGCCTGCTTTTCTTCAGCAGGGACAGGGAAGATGGTTAAAATTGATGGGAAGATGGATGGAGCCAAATACAGGAGCATTCTGGAAGAAAACCTGATGGAGTCTGCAAAAGACCTGAGACTGGGACGGAGATTTGTCTTCCAACAAGACAATGATCCAAAACATAAAGCAAAATCTACAATGGAATGGTTCAAAAATAAACATATCCAGGTGTTAGAATGGCCAAGTCAAAGTCCAGACCTGAATCCAATCGAGAATCTGTGGAAAGAACTGAAAACTGCTGTTCACAAATGCTCTCCATCCAACCTCACTGAGCTCGAGCTGTTTTGCAAGGAGGAATGGGAAAAAATGTCAGTCTCTCGATGTGCAAAACTGATAGAGACATACCCCAAGCGACTTACAGCTGTAATCGCAGCAAAAGGTGGCGCTACAAAGTATTAACTTAAGGGGGCTGAATAATTTTGCACGCCCTGTTTTTCAGTTTTTGATTTGTTAAAAAAGTTTGAAATATCCAATAAATGTCGTTCCACTTCATGATTGTGTCCCACTTGTTGTTGATTCTTCACAAAACAATACAGTTTTATATCTTTGTTTGAAGCCTGAAATGTGGCAAAAGGTCGCAAAGTTCAAGGGGGCCGAATACTTTCGCAAGGCAGTGTATATTAGGATGTTATATCTGTGTCGTTCCTAACAAATCCTTGACAAAGCTGTGCCAATATTTACAATATTCTAGAACCTCAAGGGCGACGTCATTGCTTTTCTACAATGGATATTGTGATTTATTGTGACGTGTGTGTTGCAGGGCAGAGATGTTGGGTAAGGTGGAGGATGTGAGGCGTGAGATGGAGTCGAGGCTGGACTCTCAGAGGAGACACATGGTGCAGAAAGAGTCTCTGCTGAAGAGCGAGGTGGAGGACCTCAAGGTGACACACACATATGTACTACCTATAGGAATGTGTGTGTTTGTGTGTGTGTTATGACACATCCCTGTGTGTGTGTGTGTGTGTGTGTGTAGGGCCAGGTGTCGAGGGTGGTGTGTGATGTGCGGGCTCTCTTGGGGGAAGAGCGCCTGCGGAGACAGGAGCTGGCAGAAGCGGATCTAGAGAAGAGGGAGCTACTGGAGATACTCCGGAGCCTGCAGCCATGCAGGGGACAGCGGAATAGAGACGAGACAATCAGAGGACTGCATCAAGAAGACGGGACAATTAGGAGCCAGCATCAAGTGGAACACCCAACCAGGGGCCTGCTGAGGGCGGGGCCAACACAGGCTTCAACCCAATCACTACCCTCGGCTTTGCCCACTCCAGCCTTATACCCGCCTACCTCCCCACAGCCAGGGGAGGGGTCACGCAAGGCCCGCCCCCGCAGCCTTACCCTCGACTGCATCAAGAGCAGAGAGGTCACCGTCATCTGAGGGGCCATTCCTAATGTTACTGGGTTATGTTCAGTAGGCACAAATGAGAGAAAATGCTTTAACTTCCTCAATTCCTTCTTCATTTAACCGTCACAATTTTTTTAAATCTGGTGTTGCATCTCCTGAACCCACCCTTGATGATTGGCAGATACCTGTGACATTGCTTCAACTCAGAGAAAACCAGCCTTCTGAGATCCTAAATAAAGTCTGCTGAAACACCTCTGATCTCTGTTCCTCTTAAGGTACAATAGTCTTACTCCATCTACTCTAATGGATTGGAATTATATACAGCTCATCATGGATTTCTTACATTGCATATACACCATGCATCAATCCGTCTGTCAATCCAACCATCAATCCATCCATACTAACATACCACAGTGAGGAACACTAACACACTACTCCAGACAGCGCTCTCAATCACAGAACTTTATTGAGTCTGAACAACAATGTAAAAGAACTAAAACATAATACAACAAATTCCACACATCATCATCAATAGAATCCCACAGAGGACACGTTTCCATGGAGATGATGAACTCATTATTCCTGATTGGTCCGTTAAGAGCCGTGACGGGCTGCAGTCATTGGCCAGGTTTGTTTACCTGGTGAAGGAGCGAACGTGTCGTCCCCTCCCTCCTCCGCTGCCTCCCCCACCGCTAAACTTCCCCCCCTGGGACCCCCTCCCCCCTCCTCCCTGACTCAGCCATGACAGGCCTGTACCCCCACGACCTCGAGGGGCGCGGTCCCGCGGAGCCAGGCGATATGCACCTGGAAGAGAGGGAGCGAGAAGAACAAGGGTGACCATCAGTAATTGTGCATGAAAGTGTTATCTTGTATTCATGTTGTTCTCTGAATATGTATGTGTGTGCTTATACAGTATATACGTGTGCAAACGAGCATGTGTGTGTGTGTACCTGCAGGCTGCTGGCGTGAGGGCAGGGGGCCGCGTGTGAAGTTGCTCTGCCCGCCCCTGGCATCACTGTATGTTCCTCTGTGGGTAACCGGTGGCAACAGACCACTCCACGACGTGCCACCTCGCCCACCCTCACGGCGGGCATTATAGTTACCTAGAAGGGAGGGGGATGGGAAGACATGTTAGTCAAAGTTTCTTTAAAAGACAACAGACCCACTTGTTAATTTACAGCGATCTGTTTGTGTGTGTGTGTCAACATACCAGACAGCAGCACTCCTTTAGGCTGCGGTGGGGTGAAAAAGCGTGTCTGCTGGCTGTGGAAAGCAGCCCTGCCTCTGTTCCCAGTGAACAGGCCTCTGGTGGGGGGTTTGGGGGAGCTCTTAGGGGGTCGCTTGGGGGGCAACAGGCCCAGGGGAGTCCCAACATCTTTAAACTCCGCCGCCACAAAGTCATCCACGTGCATGCTGGGAGGGCGCGAAGTGTTCTGTTTGCGCTGCCGGAAGATATCGTTGGAGCGAAAGGGCTGTCCCCCGAAGCCCCCCCTACCTCGACCGCGAGGAGCAGCCATCATGTGGGCTCTCTTAGCTGGCTCGATGTAGTCTGACTTACCACTGCAGGGAGGAAGAGGACGACACAGGCATCTTTGTTAACATGTGGGTCACATACAATCACATTATGTACCTGAAGGTGATAAAAGTGTGTGTGTGTGTACCTGGTGATGAAGGTCTCGTGTTTGTGCTTGCCCAGCCTGAAGCCCTTGTTAGTTTTGGTATGACTGGGAGACAAGGGCTCAGACAGGAAGGAGCGTTCCAGCTCTGACTTCAGGTCCAAATCTGGACAACACTCCTGGGCCAGGCCTAGCAGGTCCACCTTCACCTAGAGACAGAGAGGTTTACTCACACACACACACACACACACACACACACACACACACACACACACACACACACAACAGGTGTCTCACCATGTCTAGTTCAGCCTCCATGTCGTCAGTGTGGAAGGGGGAGAACCACAGAGCCTTCAGCTGCTCATCCAACACCTCCGACAACACAAACACCGTCCTGCAGGAGAGAACACAGACAGTCAGAACAGGACCCACACAGCTTCGGGTCAAAACTGGGTTCATAGCATGTCAGTGGGGCATTCAAGACAAGCCAAATTCCCCAAAAAGATTGAGTTCATACAGGTGCATCATTTAAAAAAACAGTTGATTAAAATTTCACTTTTGTTAAAGGTGCACTATGCAGAAATCGCTCTGTCATTTCCTGGTTGCTAAAATTCTAATAGTTCGCCTAATTTCAGTTTATGTGACAAAACAGGCAAGTACAGTGTAGAGAATGATTGTACGATCTAAACCGCATTATAAACTGGGTGGTTTAAGCCCTGAATGCTGATTGGCTGACAGCCGTAGTACATCAGAATATGACAAACACGTATTTATACTGCTCTAATTACGTTGGTAATCAGTTTATAATAGCAAT
Source organism: Oncorhynchus mykiss (assembly GCF_057628025.1). Lineage (NCBI taxonomy): Eukaryota > Metazoa > Chordata > Actinopteri > Salmoniformes > Salmonidae > Oncorhynchus > Oncorhynchus mykiss. The sequence goes on from NC_143024.1 coordinate 17,598,854, forward strand.
AAGGCACCACGGGGGATTGTGATATGGCCAATATACCACGGCTAAGGGCTGTGTCCAGGCACTCCGCGTCCGTGTTGCGCCGTGCGTAAGAACAGCCCTTAGTCGTTCTCAACTACAGGACTGTTCTGCATCACAGACTGGAACATGTTCCGGGATTCTTCCGATGACATTGAGGAATACACCACATCAGTCACTGGTTTTATCAATAAGTGCATCGAGGACATCGTCCCCACAGTGACTGTACGAACATGCCCCAACTAGAAGCCATGGATTACAGCCAACATTCGCACTGAGCTAAAGGGTAGAGCTGCCGCTTTCAAGGTGCGGGACTCTAATCTGGAAGCTTACAAGAAATCCCGCTATGCCCTGCGACGAACCATCAAACAGGCAAAGCGTCAATACAGGGCTAAGATTGAATCATACTACACCGGCTCAGACGCTCGTCAGATGTGGCAGGGCTTGCAAACTATTACAGACTACAAAGGGAAGCACAGCGGCGAGCTGCCCAGTGACACGAACCTACCAGACGAGCTAAATCACTTCTATGCTCGCTTTGAGTCAAGCAACACTGAGGCGTGCATGAGAGCATCAGCTGTTCCGGACGACTGTGTGATCACGCTCTCCGTAGCCGATGTGAGTAAGACCTTAAAACAGGTCAACATACACAAGGCTGCGGGGCCAGACGGATTACCAGGACGTGTGCTCCGGGTATGTGCTGACCAACTGGCAGGTGTCTTCACTGACATTTTCAACATGTCCCTGATTGAGTCTGTAATACCAACATGTTTCAAGTAGACCACCATAGGCCCTGTGCCCAAGAACACAAAGGCAACCTGCCTAAATGACTACAGACCCGTAGCACTCACATCCGTAGCCATGAAGTGCTTTGAAAGGCTGGTAATGGCTCACAACACCATTATCCCAGAAACCCTAGACCCACTCCAATTTGCATACCGCCCAAACAGATCCACAGGTCATGCAATCTCTATTGCACTCCCACACTGCCCTTTCCCACCTGGACAAAAGAAACACCTATGTGAGAATTCTATTCATTGACTACAGCTCAGCGTTCAACACCATAGTACACTCAAATCTCATCACTAAGCTAAGGAACTGGATCCTGGACTTCCTGACGGGCCGCCCAAGGTGGTGAGGGTAGGTAGCAACACATCTGCCACGTTGATCCTCAGCACTGGAGCTCCCCAGGGGTGCGTGCTCAGTCCCCTCCTGTACTCCCTGTTCTGCATGGTCAGGCTCAACTCCAACACTATCATTAAGTTTCCATACAACAAAACAGTGGTAGGCCTGATCACCGACAACGACGAGATAGCCTATAGGGACCTCAAAAGGTTCTACAGCTGCAACATCGAGAGCATCCTGACCAGTTGCATCATTGCCTGGTATGGCAATTGCTCGGCCTCCGACCGCAAGGACTGCATCTCTTTTCAGATTTTTATTCGATTATACCTTCCGGTAACCTGCCTCACCCAATGTGATACGGAATCGTTATTATTTTCAATTTTAGAACACTTTCAAGAATCTCCAGAAGCTAACCAGCTAATTAGCTACAAGCTATTTAGTCATTGTTAGCCACTGCTAGCGGCTTTTACCCTCTGCACAGATACCACCCTGTTTTTAGCCAGGATAATACTCGCTTGTTTACCAATATCGGATTGTCTCTCCACAACAACGCCGGATTCCTGCCATAATCCCTGTACCACTACTTCTGATCTTCACAGCTAGCTAGCTCACAGCTAACTTTCACTCACCGTGGCACCCAGTACCGAAGCTATTCCCTGAGGGCCACCTCCCGGCCTACTCAGCTGTTCACCCGTACCCCACTCATACACGGCTAGAGCCCAAAACTCCACCGGATCCTTGCTGTAAACTCTGGACCATGGCACCGGATCACCGCTGCTACCGATTGGATATAGTGGCTAACGCCACTGCGAAGCTAGCACCAGTTAGCCGTGAGCCAGGCACATCTCCCGGCTAGCAAACTAAATTCCACAATACCTCTTTCGCCATCTGGCTTGGATTCTCTGTCGACACGGCGCCCCGCCGCACCACCACGACTGGTCTGCCAACAAATACTCCATCCACTGTGCCTTCATCCGGCCTCCGTCGGAGCAGACGCTCCTACTAGCCCAGGGCTACTAACTTTAAACGCCGTGTTGCTAGCGTAGTGGCGGCTCCCCTGTTCCATCTACTGCTGCCCCCTGGACACTATGATCACTTGGCTACATAGCTGATGCCTGCTGGACTGTCCATTAATCACGGTACTCCATTCTGTTTATTTATTTTTTATCTTTCGGCCCCAGCCGCGAACTCAGGTTCTGTGTGTAGTTAATCCGACCCTCTCTGCCTAGTCATCGCCATTTGACCTGCTGTTGTTGTGTTAGCTGATTAGCTGTTGTTGTCTCACCTGTTGTTTTAGCTAGCTCTCCCAATCAACACCTGCGATTACTTTATGCCTCGCTGTATGTCTCACTCAAATGTCAATATGCCTTGTATACTGTTGTTCAGGTTAGTTATCATTGTTTTAGTTTACAATGGACCCCCTAGTTCCACTCTTCATACCTCTGATACCTCCTTTGTCCCACCTCCCACACATGCGGTGACCTCACCCATTACAACCAGCATGTCCAGAGATACAACCTCTCTTATCATCACCCAGTGCCTGGGCTTACCTCCGCTGTACCCGCACCCCACCATACCATACCACTGTCTGCGCATTATTCCCTGAATATATTCTACCACGCCCAGAAATCTGCTCCTTTTATTCTTTGTCCCCAATGCTCTAGGCGACCAGTTTTGATAGCCTTTAGCCGCACCCTCATCCTACTCCTCCTCTGATCCGCGGGTGATGTGGAGGTAAACCCAGGCCCTGCATGTCCCCAGGCACCCTCATTTGTTGACTTCTGTGATCGAAAAAGCCTTGGTTTCATGCATGTCAACATCAGAAACCTCCTCCCTAAGTTTGTTTTACTCACTGCTTTAGCACACTCTGCCAACCCTGATGTCCTTGCTGTGTCTGAATCCTGGCTTAGGAAGGCCACCAAAAATTCTGAGATTTCCATACCCAACTATAACATTTTCAGGGAAGTCAGAGAAGTCAGGAACCAATACACGCAGTCAGTCAGGAAAGCAAAGGCCAGCTTTTTCAAGCAGAAATGTGTATCCTGTAACTCTAACTCCAAAAAGTTCTGGGACACTGTAAAGTCCATGGAGAACAAGAGCACCTCCTCCCAGCTGCCCACTGCACTGAGGCTAGGTAACACGGTCACCACCGATAAATCCATGATAATCGAAAACTTCAACAAGCATTTCACAACGGCTGGCCATGCCTTCCTCCTGGCTACTCCAACCTCAGCCAACAGCTCCACCCACCCCGCAGCTACTCGCCCAAGCCTCCCCAGCTTCTCCTTTACCCAAATCCAGATAGCAGATGTTCTGAAAGAGCTGCAAAACCTGGACCCGTACAAATCAGCTGGGCTTGACAATCTGGACCCTCTATTTCTGAAACTATCCGCCACCATTGTCGCAACCCCTATTACCAGCCTGTTCAACCTCTCTTTCATATCGTCTGAGATCCCCAAGGACTGGAAAGCTGCCGCGGTCACCCCTCTCTTCAAAGGGGGAGACACCATGGACCCAAATTGTTACAGACCGATATCCATCCTGCCCTGCCTATCTAAGGTCTTCGAAAGCCAAGTCAACAAACAGATCACTGACCATCTCGAATCCCACCGTACCTTCTCCGCTGTGCAATCTGGTTTCCGAGCCAGTCACACCTCAGTCACGCACAAGGTACTAAACGATATCATAACCGCCATCGATAAAAGACAGTACTGTGCAGCCGTCTTCATCGACCTGGCCAAGGCTTTCGACTCTGTCTCGGTTTTTCTAATGACTGCCTTGCCTGGTTCTCCAACTACTTTGCAGACAGAGTTAAGTGTGTCAAATCGGAGGGCATGCCGGTCCTCTGGCAGTCTCTATGGGGGTGCCACAGGGTTCAATTCTCGGGCCGACTCTTTTCTCTGTATATATCAATGATGTTGCTCTTGCTGCGGGTGATTCCCTGATCCACCTCTACGCAGACGACACCATTCTGTCTACTTCTGGCCCTTCCTTGGACACTGTGCTATCTATCCTCCAAACGAGCTTCAATGCCATACAACACTCCTTCCGTGGCCTCCAACTGCTCTTAAACACTAGTAAAACCAAATGCATGCTTTTCAAACGTTCGCTGCCTACACCCGTACGCCCGACTAGCATCATCACCCTGGATGGTTCCGACCTAGAATATGTGGACATCTATAAGTACCTAGGTGTCTGGCTAGACTGTAAACTCTCCTTCCAGACTCATATCAAACATCTCCAATCCAAAATCAAATCTAGTCGGCTTTCTATTTCGCAACAAAGCCTCCTTCACTCACGCCGCCAAACTTACCCTAGTAAAACTGACTATCCTACCGATCCTTGACTTCCCCGATGTCATCTACAAAATGGCTTCCAATACTCTACTCAGCAAACTGGATGCAGTTTATCACAGTGCCATCCGCTTTGTTACTAAAGCACCTTATACCACCCACCAGTGCGACCTGTATGCTCTAGTCGGCTGGCCCTCGCTACATATTTGTTGCCAGACCCACTGGCTCCAGGTCATCTACAAGTCCATGCTAGGTAAAGCTCCGCCTTATCTCAGTTCACTGGTCACGGTGGCAACACCCACCCGTAGCACGCGCTCCAGCAGGTGTATCTCACTGATCATCCCTAAAGCCAACACCTCATTTGGCTGCCTTTCCTTCCAGTTCTCTGCTGCCTGTGACTGGAACGAATTGCAAAAATCGTAGAAGTTGGAGACTTTTAACTCCCTCACCAACTTTAAACATCAGCTATCTGAGCAGCTAACCAATCGTTGCAGCTGTACATAGTCCATCGGTAAATAGCCCACCCAATTTACCTACCTCATCCCCATACTGTTTTTATTTATTTACTTTTCTGCTCTTTTGCACACCAGTATCTCTACCTGCACATGACCATCTGATCATTTATCACTCCAGTGTTAATCTGCTAAATTGTAATTATTCGCCTACCTCCTCATGCCTTTTGCACACAATGTATATAGACTATTTTTTCCCCCCCTTTTTTTTCTACTGTGTTATTGACTAGTTTATTGTTTACTTCATGTGTAACTCTCTGTTGCTGTCTGTTCACACTGCTATGCTTTATCTTGGCCAGGTCGCATTTGTAAATGAGAACTTGTTCTCAACTAGCCTACCTGGTTAAATAAAGGTGTTCTCAACTAGCCTACCTGGTTAAATAAAGGTGTTCTCAACTAGTCTACCTGGTTAAATAAAGGTGTTCTCAACTAGCCTACCTGGTTAAATAAAGGTGTTCTCAACTAGTCTACCTGGTTAAATAAAGGTGTTCTCAACTAGCCTACCTGGTTAAATAAAGGTGTTCTCAACTAGTCTACCTGGTTAAATAAAGGTGTTCTCAACTAGTCTACCTGGTTAAATAAAGGTGTTCTCAACTAGCCTACCTGGTTAAATAAAGGTGTTCTCAACTAGTCTACCTGGTTAAATAAAGGTGTTCTCAACTAGTCTACCTGGTTAAATAAAGGTGTTCTCAACTAGTCTACCTGGTTAAATAAAGGTGTTCTCAACTAGTCTACCTGGTTAAATAAAGGTGTTCTCAACTAGTCTACCTGGTTAAATAAAGGTGTTCTCAACTAGCCTACCTGGTTAAATAAAGGTGTTCTCAACTAGCCTACCTGGTTAAATAAAGGTGTTCTCAACTAGTCTACCTGGTTAAATAAAGGTGTTCTCAACTAGTCTACCTGGTTAAATAAAGGTGTTCTCAACTAGCCTACCTGGTTAAATAAAGGTGTTCTCAACTAGTCTACCTGGTTAAATAAAGGTGTTCTCAACTAGCCTACCTGGTTAAATAAAGGTGTTCTCAACTAGTCTACCTGGTTAAATAAAGGTGTTCTCAACTAGCCTACCTGGTTAAATAAAGGTGTTCTCAACTAGCCTACCTGGTTAAATAAAGGTGTTCTCAACTAGCCTACCTGGTTAAATAAAGGTGTTCTCAACTAGTCTACCTGGTTAAATAAAGGTGTTCTCAACTAGCCTACCTGGTTAAATAAAGGTGTTCTCAACTAGCCTACCTGGTTAAATAAAGGTGTTCTCAACTAGCCTACCTGGTTAAATAAAGGTGTTCTCAACTAGTCTACCTGGTTAAATAAAGGTGTTCTCAACTAGTCTACCTGGTTAAATAAAGGTGTTCTCAACTAGCCTACCTGGTTAAATGAAGGTGAAATAAATAAATAAAATAAATACAAAATCCAGGACCTCTACACCAGGCGGTGTCAAAGGAAGGCCCTAAAAATTGTCAAAGACCCCAGCCATCCCAGTCATAGACTGTTCTCTCTAATACCGCATGGCAAGCAGTACCGGAGTGCCAAGTCTAGGACAAAAAGGCTTCTCAACAGTTTTTACCCCCAAGCCATAAGACTCCTGAACAGGTAACCAAATGGTTACCCGGACTATTTGCATTGTGTGCCCCCCCCAACCCCTCTTTTATGCTGTTGCTACTCTGTTTATCATATATGCATAGTCACTTTAACTATACATTCATGTACATACTACCTCAATTGACACGACCAACCAGTGCTCCTGCACATTGGCTAACGGGCTATCTGCATTGTGTCCCACCCACCACCCGCCAACCCCTCTTTTTATGCTACTGCTACTCTCTGTTCATAATATATGCATAGTCACTTTAACCATACCTACATGTACATACTACCTCAATAAGCCTGACTAACCGGTGTCTGTATATAGCCTTGCTACTGTTACTTACCTACACACACACATTTTTTTCGCACTATTGGTTAGAGCCTGTAAGTAAGCAAGCATTTAACTGTAAGGTCTACTACACCTGTTGTATTTTGATATTGGACATATACCACACCCCCTCGGGCCTTATTGCTTCAGTGAAATATATCTTCCATGACTGTTTCTGCTGTTTGAAGCTGGTGTGCAAAACCGAAAGTAAAAGATGCAAAAATGAAATTTAAGAACTGGAAGCATAAAAATAGCGCACCTATAACAGACCTACCGCTTCTAGACGTGCGTTCAGTGAGAATGACAGATCTATAACTCACATTTCTATGTGAATTTGTTCAGCTCGCAAAAAAAGTTACATATTGCAGCTTTAACGGTGTCTATTGGGCCAACAGTGTCAGTGGGCAGTACCTGTGGTTGAACTGGGCCAATAGCGTGTCAGGGTTGGGTAGAGTGGGCTCCGTCTCAGGGGGAGAAGATGTGTCCATAGTGCTCTCCAGCGTCTGTCGTAGACCAATTACATTCTCCAACAGGGTCTCCAATGAATCCTCCTCCTTGCACAGCTTCTACAAACACACACAACAGTTACTTCCACTACTTCCGACCGGAGATCTGTACTTGCATTTATAATCATTACTATGCACAAAGTGTGTGTGTGTGTGTACCTTGATGTGTTTCTCTAGTGTGTTTAGAGGGTGTGTGTCAGTCTCCTCCCACTGAAGCAGAGCCTTCATCTCTGAGCCAGTCAGAGCCACAGACCTTGGGGGCGGAACCAGCCCGGACTCTTCCCCTCCACTCTCCTCCCCACAGCAACCCTGGGTATGAGAAGAGAGAAAGTGACAGAGACAATGATTAATGATATATGGGCGGATCGGCCTTCACATCGGCAGATAATGGTTGACTGGATAATGGTTGATCGTGTTAATAATGGTTGATCATGTTGAAATGGACTTGTTTGGGGTTTTACCAGAGGGTCAGTGTTGAGGATCTGTCGTAGGAAGTCCAGCAGAGCAGAGAGGAGTTCAGCCGAGTCTTTCGTGAAGGAGAACACCTGTCTCTTCAACAGAGCACACACACTGGCACTGTGCTTCTTCAGAGCCCTAAAAACACACCTCTAAAGTTGAATTCGGTGTTCCACAGGGTTCAGTGCTTTAACCACTACTATTGTCTATATACACATGCTACACTTGCATTGATCTAAATTCCTGGCAGTGAGGAGTGTGTGTGTACCCTTTAAGGTGGTAGAGTCCATAGTCATGTTCTGTGAGGAACATGAGTGTTCTGAGACAGGTGAGGAGCAGAGCGGCACTGCTCTCTCCGTTCCCCAAAACCTCCATCAGAGAGTCGCACACTGATGAGATCATTTCCCGTCCTGGTAGGGCATTGGCCAGTTGCTCGGCCTCTGACACACACCCCTCGGCTGGGTGGGGCACCACCAGAGAGATGTCCTAACACACACACACACACACACACGCAAAAGCTGACTGTCAGGAACACAAACACGTAACATGTTTCGTCTCTGATGCTCATAAACTACACAAGAGTCGTTAGAAGGTAAGGGGTTCTTCTACATAGAAGACCATAGTAAATCCCAGGACATAGTGTCTATAACACTGTGATAAGCTCAAATAGTTGCTGTTATAAACTCTGAACAGTTGTCACTGACTAGTTAGATATTCATTTTCCAGTGAGCAAACCATTTCTGTACTTAGAGCATTCTTATAACTACATTTCTATCGAGTTTTTGCTCTGTCAATAAAACTCATGAATGTAACTGTTTATGTCAAATAGTTAGGTGTTCTACTTGTAGCCCTGGTTGTCCTGAAAAGAACATGGTAAAACACTTCATTGTGAGACTAAATATAACAGCTGGACATGCAGATAAATGAAAGTCAGATCAATGTCTTGGGACTGATGGGGTTAAACACCTTTCTCTATCCCTCTACCGCTCCCTCTTACCTGGCTCAGCCTGATATACGACCCCCTGCTAGTCTGACACATAGTTCAGACTAAAGAGCATCCACAAAGACCTATATGTTTATGAACATAACACGCATCAATTCACCCCATACCTCTCCATTGTTATAGCTGGAGGAAAGACAACAGCTAGTGGATGAAGTGCATTAGCGTCATACAATACCAGGTGCTTCGTGTGTTACCTGGTCACACAGTGACTGCAGGACAGTCCCCACCAGCTCTGCACAGTGCTGTTGTGGCAGGGCGTGGTCAGCAACGGGAACCAATAGGGACAGTAGCAGGGGGAAGATATCAGCCAATGGCTCGTCTCCAGGGGTGGAGCCAGAGAGCAGGTGTAACGTTGCGATCTTACAGGCTCTCTGTGAAACCAGGGTGTCGAATAGAGAGAGGAGACGCAGGACCTGCCCCCAACCGGGACTCTTACCCTCAACACTGAAAAACACAACCACACATACCAAAATCACAAACACAACCACACCTACCGAAATCAAAAACACAACCACACATATCAAAAACACAACCACACATACCGAAATCACAAACACAACCACACATGCCAAAATCAAAAACACAACCACACATATCAAAAACACAACCACACATACCGAAATCACAAACACAACCACACCTACCGAAATCACAAACACAACCACACATATCAAAATCACAAACACAACCACACATACCGAAATCAAAAACAACCACACCTACCGAAATCACAAACACAACCACACCTACCGAAATCACAAACACAACCACACATACCGAAATCACAAACACAACCACACCTACCAAAATCAAAAACACAACCACACATACCGAAATCACAAACACAACCACACATACTGAAATCACAAACACAACCACACATATCAAAAACACAACCACACATACCGAAATCACAAACACAACCACACCTACCGAAATCACAAACACAACCACACATACCGAAATCACAAACACAACCACACCTACCAAAATCAAAAACACAACCACACATATCAAAAACACAACCACACATACCGAAATCACAAACACAACCACACCTACCGAAATCACAAACACAACCACACATACCGAAATCACAAACACAACCACACCTACCGAAATCACAAACACAACCACACCTACCGAAATCAAAAACACAACCACACCTACCGAAATCAAAAACACAACCACACCTACCGAAATCACAAACACAACCACACCTACCAAAATCAAAAACACAACCACACATACTGAAATCACAAACACAACCACACATACTGAAATCACAAACACAACCACACATACTGAAATCACAAACACAACCACACATGCCAAAATCAAAAACACAACCACACATATCAAAAACACAACCACACATACCGAAATCAAAAACACATAAGAGAAGGTGGTTCTAATATGGACGTGAAATAATATCCAAAGCCAATTTGGGATCATTTGGCTTGCCATCTTAGTTCAAGAGGTGCATAAGGGTGTGTTTGCAACTGTCTTACGGCTGTAGTTCCCCCAGCAGGAATTCCAGCAGGGTCTTCATGATGAGGGTGGCGGTGGGAGAGGAGAGGTCAGCCAGCTGGACACACACACGTCGCAGCATGGCCAGCAGCGGAGGACAGCTAGTTCCACACACACACCCGAGGGCGTCCGCAAACACACCCCACTGCACCCGCAGGTGCATGCTCCACAACTTCCTGGTGTTCAACGCTACAGCCACGTCCTGGACAGAGATCACCTGGAGGGGGACCGGCACAACACACAACTAGAAATCTGTTTCCCTTCGGTTTAGATGTTTCCAACATGAAAGTCCTACAGCTTTCAATCCTTGTGCATTGATTAGTTTGTTAAGTGTCAATCCGACGACCTCCAGACTGTTGCTGATGATGGCTGTACCAACATGAGAAGCAGCAGGTGTGTGTGTGTGTGTACCTGCGTGCTCTGCATGGGCAGGGGAAGTGGCAGCAGTTCAGACAGCAGGGTGAGGCCAGAGAAGAGTCCCTCAGGTGCTTTCAGTAGAGAGCCCAACACCTCCTTCAGCATCAGAGACCATGTGTTACTGAGCAGAGTCTCCTCTGTGTGGGTCATCTACAGGGGAAATGATACCCAATTTATTACACGCACGCAACACACACACACACAACATTATGTTAAAGGTCAATCAGAAAAGAGCTCTACCTGTTCGCTGACTCCCTGTGTGAAGGTGAGCAGCACATCTACGATGAGGGCCTGAACCTTGGTCTCCTCCCAGTCTAGACGTCCAGAGGACGGGGCTGAACACACGACCATGTGTAGAGTCACCAACGTGCTCGCCACACGCGTGTCCCTGAACTGGAAGGCCCCGCTGCGCAGCAGCTCTGTTAGCATGGTCCGCAGCAGCCTTAGCGTGTTAGCGCACACGCCAAGGATCATACAGCGCTGTGGGGTGGGTCCCATGTGTCCGTGCACACGCCAGGCAGGCAGCAGCACGCTACACAGCTTCTGGAGCACACAAACACACGTGTCCAAGCCCTCCCCAGAAAACAACTGCACCCCTGCTAGACTCCACTTCAGATCTCTCTGCTGAGCCTCTACGGCGGGAGGTGGACAGGCGATCTGGCAGAGGACCCTCAGAGCAGAGATCAGTCCACTTCCCTCTAGAGTCAACACGTTCTGGACGTTCTACAGGGACACACACGGGACAGACAGGACAGAATGGCTTTTCTGTTAGTAATATGACCAATAATACACATGTACATCCACTATTTTATTTACATCAGCCACACACAGTGCATTCGGAAAGTATTCAGACCCCTTTTTCCACACAGAAGAACTCACTTTACAGCCTTATTGTAAAACTGATTAAATAGTTCCCCCCCCTCAATCTACGCACAATACCCCATAATGACGAAGCAAAAACATTGCAAATATAAATAAATAAATAAATAAATGAAGTATCACATTTACATAAGTACTCAGACCCTTTTTTCAATACTTTGCTGAGGCACCTTTTGGAGATGTTACAGCCTTGGGTCTTCTTGGGTATGATGGTACAAGCTTGACACACCTGTATCAAGCTCTGCAGTTTGAATTGGGAGCATTGCTGCACAGCTATTTTTCGGTCTCTCCAGAGATGTTAGATCGGGTTCACGTCCGGGCTCTTGCTGGGCCACTCAAGGACATTCAGAGACTTGTCGCGAAGCCACTCCTGCATTGTCTTGGCTGTATGCTTAGGGTTGTTGTCATGTAGGAAGGTGAACCTTCTCCACAGTCTGAGGTCCTGAGTGCTCTGGAGCAGGTTTTCATCAAGGATCTCGCTGTACTTTGCTCTGTTCATCTTTCCTTCGATCCTGACTAGTCTCCCAGTCTTGACTGCTGAAAAAAATCCCCACAGCATGATGCTGCCACCACCATGGTTCATAGTAGATATGGTGCCAGGTTTCCTCCAGACTTGACACTTGGCATTCAGGCCATAGAGTTCAATCTAGAGCAGAGAATCTTGTTTCTCATGGTTTGAGAGTCTTTAGGTGCCTTTTGGCAAACTACAAACGGGCTGTCATGTGCCTTTTACTGAGGAGTGGCTTCCGTCTGGCCACTCTACCATAAATAACTGATTGGTGGAGTGCTGCAGAGATGGTTGTCCCATCTCCACAGAAGAACTCTGGAGCTCTATCAGAGTGACCATCAGGTTCTTGGTTACCTCCCTGACCAAGGCCCTTCTTCCCCGATTGCTCAGTTTGGCCGGGCGGCCAGCTCTAGGAAGAGTCTTGGTGGTTCCAAACTTCTTCCATTTAAGAATGATGGAGGCCACTGTGTTATTTGGGACCTTCAACGCTGCAGAAATGTTTTGTTACCCTTCCCCAGATCTGTGCCTCGACACAGTCTTGTCTCGGAGCTCTAGGGATAATTCCTTCAACCTCATGGCTTGGTTTTCGCTCTGACATGCACTGTCAACTGTGGGACCTTATATAGACAGGTGTGTGCCTTTCCAAATAATGTCCAATCAATAGAATTTACCACAGGTGGACTCCAATCAAGTTGTAGAAACATCAAGGATGATCAATGGAAACAGGATGAATAAGGCGGTAACGTAAAAATTCAAGGGGTCTGAATACTTTCCAAAGATGCGCGCTCTCTCTCTCCAAGATCTGGGTCAGCCACTGTCACAGCTATTTGCATGTACCGCAGGGCAGCTCTCTAAGCTCTCTACTGTTTTCTTTTTTTTTACCAATGACCTGTCACTGGCATTACACAAAGCATGTGTGTCCATGTATGCTGATGATTAAAGTGTATACGCATCAGCAACCACAGCTAATGAAGTAACTGAATCCCTTAAAGAGTTGCAGTCTGTTTTGGAGTGGGTGGCCAGTAATAAACTGGTCCTGAAATATCTCTAAAACTAAGAGCATTGTACTTGGTACACATCATTCCCTAAGTTCTAGACATCTGCTGAATCTGGTGTGGCTGTTGAACAAGTTGAGGAGACTAAATTACTTGGTGTTACCTTAGATTGTAAACGGTCATGGTCAAAACATAGATTCAATGTTTGGAAAGATGCTTTTTTGACACCACACTCCACAGGCTCTAGTTGTATCTTATCTTGATTATTGTCCAGTCATATGGTCAAGTGCTGCAAAGAAAGACCTAGTTAAGCTGCAGCTGGCCCAGAACAGAGCGGCACGTCTTGCTCTTCATTGTAACCAGAGGGCTAATATTAACACTATGCATGCCAGACTCTCTTGGCTAAGAGTTGAGGAAAGACTGACTGCTTCTTATAAAAACAAGAAGTGAAGCAATGTGTTGGAAATTCCAAATTGTTTGCATAGTCAACTTACACACAGGACTGACACACACAATCACACACCCCACCAGACATGCCACGAGGGGTCTTTTCACAGTCCCCAGGTCCAAAACAAATTCAAGGAAGTGTACAGTATTATACAGAGCCATGACTGCATATAACTCCCTTCCATCTTATACAGCACAAGTGAACTTCAAACCTGGTTGAAAAGAACAAATAAACCAACACCTCACGGCACAAGGCCTCTCCCGCATGTGACCTACTTGTTGTGCATATGTACTGACATGTATGTATAAACCGATCGATGCGCACACACACACACACGTTAATGTTTTTAAATTGTCAAGTCTTTTGTCTCAAATGTATTTTTTGTTATGTGTCGTACCCCAGTCAAACCCGAGTGGGACCCCAGTTGGAACCCCAGTAAGACCCCAGTCGGAACCACGGTAAGACCCCAGTCGGAACCCCAGTCGGAACCACAGTAAGACCCCAGTAAGACTAGCTGTCGCCATTGAAGTTCGTAAAAAGTCAAATCAAACTAGCTGACTCCATGGTGAAGGACGTCTCTGCTGAAATCCACCAAAGGAGTGGTGTAGAGACCATGCTTTGTGGAATTTAGGTTCGACTATATGAATAAAATGGATTATGGAACGCTTACCTTGTACTTATGTTTGTCCTTTAGTTGCGTGCCTGTCTTTGTTAGCTGAAATCCATACTTTTTCAAGTATGGATGCTAATCAAATACAACCACCGACTGTTTGCCAGTTGCTGTTGCTCTAAGATGGCAACTCAGCGCATATTAGCATTTGTCAATTGAATCTCAACAAGGAAACAGTCGGTGGATGTTTTTGAATAACGTTATTGAAAAAGTATGGATTTCAGCAAACAAAAGGCACGCAACTACAGAGGACAACACAGGTACAAGTTAACGTTTCATAATTATAATATATTTTTTTTAAAGTATTGACCTTGGGCGAATCGATGTAGTCGTTGCTGAATTACACAAAGCCTGATCTCTGCTTCACTCGTTGGTGGATTTCATCAGAATCTTCCTTTACCAATCAGTGGAGTTTAGTCAGCTAGTTATTTCAAAGCAAGTCGGTGTGTGTGTGTATGTGTGTGTGGGCGCGCGTAGGGAGCTGAAGGCCTGCAGCCATGTCATCATTATGAAGGATTAAACAAACAGCAACAACCGGTTATCACTCCTTGGGGACATGTAGTGTAACGGCTCACCTGTTTGATGTAGTCTATGAGGCTGGGGATGCTGCCCATCTCCAACTTCACCTTGTCCAGAGGTTCCAGCCACTGACTCAGCTCTGGAACACAACACCAACACTGAGAGGATCACTTAGTGTTGCAGTTCACCTTTGCAAGGAATTCTGAATAGTAGTTTAACACGTTTTTGTTGTTTTTTGGGGGGTACTTTTCTCCCCAATATCGTAATATCCAATTGATAGTAACAGTCTTGTCTGATCGCTGCAACTCCCCTGCGGACTCGGGAGAGGCGAAGGTTGAGAGCCATGTGTCCTCCGAAACACGACCCACCAAGCCGCACAGCTTCTTGAAACACCGCTCGCTTAACCCGGAAGCCAGCCGCAACATGTCGGAGGAAACACCGTCCAGCTGGCGACCGAAGTCAGCTTGCAGGCGCCCGGCCCGCCACAAGGAGTCGCTAGAGCGCGATAGGACGAGGAAATCCCAGCCGGCCAAACCCTCCCCTAACCCGGACGACGCTGGGCCAATTGTGCGCCGCCTCATGGGTCTCCCGGTCACGGCCGACTGTGATACAGCCTGGGATCGAATCCGTCGATGCAGTGCCATAGACCGCTGCGCCACTTGGGAGGCCTTCAACACATTTCTAAGGGGTGATGGGTAGGGCTATGTCATTACAATGATAGAGTTGGGTGTAAAAGTATTTTTAAGCTGAAGGTTTAAAACCAGTTCCAAACCAGTTCACCCATTGTTGATAAGGTTGGTTTGGAGTTATAGGTCAGAGGTTAGGGGTTAAGGTTGGATACCAACCTGGCGTTGTTATAGTCAGGGGTCAGGAGCTACGCACCCTGTAGTTTAGCGTTGGTGTCATCAGCCTTGGCCAGGATGAGTAGAGGAGCAGCGTGTTGTTCCATGTTACGGAGATCACTGGAGTTCTGAACCACCATCAGCACCAGCATACACGCATAGTTATAGGTCACCGCCTTCCGGGCCTTGGCCTCCCCGTGTCCGTCCTTGCTGTGGTGCTGCAGCAGCGTAACCAGACAGGAGAGGTTGTTCTCCAGGCTGAAGACGTGGGCCACAGCGCTCCTCCCAGTCTGTGTGAAGGTGATGAGGTAGAGGGCATGGAGCATGCTCAGTACCTCCGCACTGTCCCCCTCCTCTAGCCCCACCCCTCCCTCCCCACCGGCAGTCACGTGACTCATCAGCTCAGACACACTCTGGAGGGCATGCAGCGCCTGCATCAGCCACACCCCCAAACCCTCTTCACCCAATCCGGGGCCCGAGAACCCGCCGTCGCCCCCAGTGACCATAGGCTCCTCTCCCTCAACCTCGGCGACGGTTGCTAGGAGGCGGAGCAGCAGGTTGGTAGGCGTGGGATGGGCCAGCATGAACAGCAGTCCTGATTGGGTGAGAGACAGAAAGTGCAGGACTTCCCTGACTGCGTGAGTGACACCTGTATGCCCTGCCGCCACTGCTGCTGACAACACCACCGCCGAGCTCTCCAGGAAGTGACATGCATGCATGTACCTGTGGGGTGGGGGGGAGAGTTATTAGTACAAATGACTGTGTGTGTGTGTGTGTGTGTGTGTGTGTGTGTGTGTTCTGTGTTGTACCTACCTGTACAGTGTAGGGTAGGGGTCGTCTCTCTCCTGTGGACCAGTAATGCGTGCGGTTGTAGGGAAGGCCTTTCCAGGGGGCTGGACCATGGTGTGGGGGGCGGTCTCTAGAAGGTGATGTAACTCTTCTAGAACTCCAGCCAACCTATCCAGCTCAGCCTCGCTGACAGGGGAGGGGCCTAATGATGTCTCCTCTTCCATGGCTATGTCAGGCTCCTCCCCCTCATCCTGAAAAAAAAACACTAATAATTATTATATATTTTTTATATATATTTTTTACCTTTATTTAACTAGGCAAGTCAGTTAAGAACAAATTCATATTTTCAATGACGGCCTAGGAGTGGGTTAACTGCCTGTTCAGGGGCAGAAAGACAGATTTGTACCTTGTCAGCTCGGGGATTCGAACTTGCAACTAGTCCAACGCTCTACCCACTAGGCTATCCTGCCGCCCCATATACTGATATACTGTAGTAATTATATGGACAGTAGAACCTCAGTCATAGAAACCCCAGAGTTCCACACTGAACTGGGAACTGGTTATGAAATGGGAAACTTGATCAGACCCTGTTCTTAAAACGCAGATCTCCAGTCAGTGTGTGCTTACCTGCAGAGGCTCGCTCCAGGCTGCCGCTGTCCTCTGCAGGTCAGTCATAACCTCATAGGCGTGGCCTTTCTGCAGAATGGCGTTGCCCGCGGTTACCACCCGCACGGTTTCCTCCCCCAGGAACAGCTGCACCAGCCGCTGCGGAGAGGGGGGGACACAACCTCAGTTAGAAACACACGCAGCCTCTCTATTATAAGGTCTTCATGTGTACCGTATGTCTATGGCCCCTCTCACCTGGTATCCACTCCTCTCTATCTCCCCGTCCTGTAGGAAGGCCTCCACGCCAGCGGGGGCACTGGTCAGAGCATCCAGAGCCCTCAGGATACACAGCTTCAGTGTGGACGACACATGGTCCACCTGGAGCAGCTCCAGTAGGAGCTCCAGGGCTCCCTCGTGCAGCAGCGCAGTGAGGCCCTGTGGGCACTCGGCCAAGCAGGAAGCCAGCTTAGCTCCAGCTTTCAGCTGCCTGAGGTTTAGAGCAATGGGTTGGGTCAGAGCTATCTCCATGCTAAGACCCTGGAGAGCCCATTGGACCAGAGCTCCAATAGGCCCCTCCCATTCCCCCTGTCCAATCAGAAAGCCCAGCCCTCTAGCGAGCAGCCCTGATGCCTGCTCTAGGGCCGTGACCCAGCGGGAGTCACGGTCCTCTCCTATCCCAGCCAGGAGCTCTCTCATCTGGGCAACAATCTCAGCGTCTGCCCCTTCTCCACCTCCAGGCCCCTCTGGACCAACACACACAGCCCCCCTAGCCCTCTCCAGCTGGGAGTCGAAGCGGGTCTTGTAGGGAGGGGTGAAGTAGAGCAGTGGGCGTAGCTCTCTTTCATAGGGGTCGTACTGGACTGGGGGCACAGAGGCCAGGTCTTCAGGGGTATAGTCAATGTCAAAACTGGGCAGCTTAAAACTCCCATTGTCCAAGTCATCCTCATCACTACTGATCTCCTCATAACCATCACCTGGAGAGAGGAGGGAGGGTGAGGGAGGGAGGGAAAAATATTGTAAAACAACAAAAACAAAAACACAGCAAAAGAAAAGGCCTCACTCACAACACTCGCATAAGTGCTAAAACATTAATAACATTAATTACAGTTCACTCAACCAATGTTAGAGAACCACAGCAGACAGGCACAGTTAGTTTGTCATGCAAGGGGATCTGATACTACAGCAGCAACCGCCATGGCTCTAAGCCTTATGATTACAGCTGGTTAGGCTGGTTATAACAGCACTGAGCAGGGTGTAGGGGTCTGAGCAGGGTGTAGGGGTCTGAGCAGGGTGTAGGGTGGAGGGGTCTGAGCAGGGTGTAGGGGTCTGAGCAGGGTGTAGGTGGAGGGGTCTGAGCAGGGTGTAGGGGTCTGAGCAGGGTGTAGGGGTCTGAGCAGGGTGTAGGGGTCTGGGCAGGGTGGAGGGGTCTGGGCAGGGTGTAGGGTTGAGGGGTCTGAGCAGGGTGTAGGGTGTAGGGGTCTGAGCAGGGAGAAGGGGTCTGAGCAGGGTGGAAGAGTCTGAGCAGGGTGGAGGGTGGAGGGGTCTGAGCAGGGTGGAGGGGTCCGAGCAGGGTGGAGGGGTCCGAGCAGGGTGGAGGGTTGAGGGGTTCAAGAAGGGTGTAGGATTGAGGGGTCTTAGAAGGGTGTAGGGGTCTGAGCAGGGTGTAGGGTTGAGGGGTATGAGCAGGGTGTAGGGTTGAGGTGTATGAGCAGGGTGTAGGATTAGGGGTCTGAGCAGGGTGTAGGGTTGAGGGATCTGAGCGGGGTGTAGGGTTGAGGGGTCTGAGCAGGGTGTAGGGTTGAGGGATCTGAGCAGGGTGTAGGGTTGAGGGGTCTGAGCAGGGTGTAGGGTTGAGGGGTCTGAACAGGGTAGGGTTGAGGGGTCTGAGAAGGGTGTAGGGTTGAGGGGTTTGAGAAGGGTGTAGGGTTGAGGGGTCTGAGCAGCATGCCGAGGCACATACAAGCTGTCTGTCCGGCCGTCACACAGGAGCCCCCCTACCTTCCTCCATCTCTTCCTCCTCCTCACCCTCCTCCTCTTCCTCCTCCTCATCCTCAGGGGCGCTACACTCTGTACGTGCATCGTCCTCTTCTTCCGGCTCCTCATCCTCTTCCTCCTCCCCCTCTTCCTCAGGCTCGGCGTCTGAGTAGGGTTCGTCGGCAGGCAGTGAGCTGCGCTCAGGTGAGACCGCCTCCAGGTAGTCCTCCCCTCTTTCAGTCGGCTCCGCCTTGGCCACTCCAACTGAGACAGTCACCATGGACACCACAGTCGGTTATCAAGGCAACCAAAGAGGGCATCAGGTATACACGGATACAAGCTTGCACAAATACATGGAAACGTTTCTTTTGGCAAGGTTAGCTAGTTGAATATACAGTATGAAATCTGTCCCTGTGAGATGAACATAGAGACGTAGAGAAGTGTGTGTGTTACCGGTCACTGGGACCGGCTCCTCATCATCATCATCTGGTGGGGGCGGTCCAGGAGGGGTGCGGGGGCCTCTGGGAGCTGGTCTGGGGGGACTGCCATTATACTGCTCCTCCTTATCCCACTCTGAGACACACACACAGTTGAGTCCACCTTGTGTTTTCCTTTTTGCCATGGAAAATATGATAGTATTGTGATAGTGGTATCCTGGCAACCCTACTATGAGTCTTTACTCACCTTGTTTGATGATCCTCTTGAGGCCCGTCTGTTGTTGGGGGGGTGGGGGAGGGGGAGGTGGGGGAGAGTCCCGGTCGTGACCATGTGACCTTTCTGCTGTACCGTACACTGCCACCGTTAGACTGGTGTACCATCCACGCAGCACCAGACCATCTGTGTTCACCTACACAACACACACACTCACCATTACAAACACACAGCGACACACACAATACAGTTCACCTGTAGAGAGAACAGTGACCTTTCTACAGACAGAGGGGGAAGGAGTCTTTACCTTTCCATTGGGCCTGAAAACGATGGACTTGTTTTCGTCATATTCAAAACTGTGAGGGCGAGACAGTGAGAAAAAGAGACAGAATTATCACATTTCCATTAGTAGTGGAGCAGGCTACAGTAGAGGGGCTGGTGTACTGCAAGTTCTCTCTCAGGTGAACAACGGCCTGTGAGCACTTGACTAACATTAGGTTGTGCCTGTGTTGTCGGTTGGAATGATCGATGTGGCATTCTGGGTTCGATATTCTGTTGTGTGTGATACTGCAGGTGCAGCAACAGGGCTAAGTGTCTGGCGACCCGTCTCGGAGTGAACAAGGACTAAGACAGTAGTCACAGATTGGTCTCTGCCCTGACAGCTTCTACAGGTGAGACTTGAGCTCTCAAATACTTTTATAGACACATTCTGGGAAGTGGAAAAAAAGGGAGGGGTGGGTAGAGAGAAATAGACAGATACTGGGAGGGCAGGAGCAACAGAGAGAGACAGAGGAAGAGGTAGAGAGAGAGGGATACAGACAGAGAGAGGAAGAGGTAGAGAGAGAGGGATACAGACAGAGAGAGACAGAGGTAGAGAGAGAGGTATACAGACAGAGAGAGTCAGAGGTAGAGAGAGAGGGATACAGAGCTTGAGAGAAGTAGAGGTATAGTTGAGAACCACTCTTTGGAAACAAGTGCTTTAATGAATACTTTTAAGTGCTATCCTCTGGGTCCACATTGTACATTTCTGTTGTATATGTCTTTTACACAAACACATTAAATTCAAATAGAATGTACAAAGTGTTACTGACCTGCCCAGTCTGTGGAAGCAGGCGCTGCTGGGTTTAGTGAGGTTGTTAAAGAAAAGCTCCAGCTGGAAGGAATGAGGTGATGTCTCCCTGGAAACACAGACAGGAACAGGATATGACATCACCACTCAGCCCCCCTTTCAGCCACATGAGAGATCCTGTCTGTCCGGCTACGATTACCTCACAAATCACCCAACTACCCCGGTGAGAATGAAGCCAAACTGAACATGACAGCTCTGGGGCCTCATTTATCAATTAATTGTTTTATTTTACCTTTATTTAACTAGGCAAGTCAGTTAAGAACAAATTCTTATTTACAATGACGGCCTAGGAACAGTGGGTTAACTGGCTGTTCAGGGGCAGAACGACAGATTTGTACCTTGTCAGCTCGGGGGTTTGAACTTGTCCAACGCTCTAACCACTAGGCTACCCTGCCGCCCCAAATCAATATTGAGTAGAAACTTCTATAAAATACTTCTTACGAACGGAATTTAGAATGTTCGTAAACATAGAAAAAGTGTGATTTATCAAACAATCCTACGAGCTTCATGCATACACCGGAAGGAGATAATCGTTGATAAATACCAAATGTTCTCAGCCTCAGTGCTCGTGCACGACCTTGGCTATTTGCATTTTGCAATGCCCCCAATGAATCATACATGGTCAAAATCATCCCTTTAAAGCTCGTGGGGAATATACCACACCGTACCAGGATATACAACGTCGCAACCAAAGAAAGCTAAGAAAATAGTAGGTACTAGTGTCAGAGATTGAGTACAACCAAAAGGTTTTATTTATCTCTTTCAGTTGTGGCTTGACCAGTAAAACCATTAAGACAATGAGTTGCGTTAGCAATGGCAAATCTACATCAAATGAGTAGACAACAGTCAGGATTAAGCCATCCATCCTCAACAGCTCCTTCCTGTAGGCGTATAGGCCAACACATTCAGCAGCGTCTTCTGCCCATCACATAAATGATCACCTGCACATTAAGAGTGGAAGCCTTTTCTGTCCACATAGTTCAACTCGTTTTAGGATGGTGCTTTTATGGCGATGTGGGTGCCGTCTATTGCTCCGTTCGTATTTGGGAACCCATTGATGGCAAAGAAACCCCTCTTGACTTCAACCTGTTGGGCGACGGTGTAAGGAAATTGTACGTTACAGTTTGTTTTACTGATGAATGCATCCAAACTGTCTCATCGAAGCTGTGAGATGCACCGGAATGCCTTTTTAAGGTAAGTCTTAAGTCCTCACAAAAATTCTAGAAGATTGGCTCATCAGATATAATTTCCCCAAACTTTCTGAGAAGGATCATACTACTGCACAGATCCTACTGCTGTTGGAGCTACGAACACAAGCATTTCACTACACCTGCAATAACATCTGTTAAATATGTGTAAAATTTGATCAACCTCTCATTCAATTTCCCATTATTTAAAGTCTTTTATCATATTTCAACAATGGTTTCACTTTCACACGTGCCTCTAACTTTGGGCTCCCGAGTTGCGCAGCGGTCTAGGGCACTGCATCTCAGTGCAAGAGGCATCCCTACAGTCCCTGGTTCAAATCACATCCTGCCGTGATTGGGCGTCCCATAGGGTGGCGCACAATTGGCCCAGCATCGTCTGGGTTTGGCCGGGGTAGGCCGTCATTGTAAATAAGAATTTGTCCTTAACTGACTTGCCTAGTTAAATAAAGTTTAAATAAATGTAACAAATGACTGTACTTTATGTGAATTATTATAGTAACAAATGCACTGGTGGTCAAATGATATTCCTGTCAAGATATGTTACATGAATTCACAATGGAAATACTCCATCACAATTTCAACATATATTTCCCCCCATTTTACGCTTGACAGTTCACTTACACCTCGATCACACAGACAGCGTCATTGCATTTTGGTACACTAGAAGTACATTCATTTCCAATGGAATGCTGCGTTTGCCTTGCAGAATTGCGTTACAGTCTGTTCTATGTGGTGCATACATTGGATTTTTTGAATTTATGCATCAAATTGTATGGTAGACGGTTTGACATTAATGGTAGCAGAAGGTGAATGTTGAACTCACGCTCATACCATTTTGCGCAATGAGGCTGTAGGTGTGATCAAGGCATTATTCCACCACTTGGCACTGTGTGAGCACTGTCATGGCAAATGTTCATATTGATAAATCGCACACTTTGAGTGGAAAGGATCCCACACATGGTTTAAGCACATATTTGTGCCTATGCATGATTGTTTGAGGCCCCTGAAGTTCCCCTCATACACATCCCAGTCTCAGATGTCACATGCACATAGCTAGTAGTATATATTTATTTAGCTCTCCCTTATACACCTTGAATGATGGTTTCTTACCCGAATGCCCGGTTGTCTGGCAGGCTGGTGTGTGCTTTAATTCCAGGGGGAATGACGCGCACCTCTGTGATCAGGACCCCACACGGGAACCGCACCACATCCACATTGGTCAGCTACAGACAGAACACATTTTAATAATTTCACTGTAAGGCCTACCACATCCGTTGTATTCAGCGTATGTGAACAATAAAATGTGATTCGATTTTTATTTAGACCATGTTAGTGCACAACAAAAACAGTCAGCACTTTTTGTGCCATACAAAAACAAAACTGGGAATTTCGTGTATTCATCTGCAGACAGTAACTGTATGCTATATCTGTTAAGATGAACAGTCGGAAAACTGTCCGTGTAACGTAAACAGTGTGAGTCGCTAACTAGCAAGTAAACATACACGTTAGCTGTGTGAGTAGCAAGCGGGTAAACAATCTGCGCACACGCCGTTGCCGACTGTCCCGTTATGGCTAGCTAGTTTCGTGTATCCCTATTCCCGCTGCAACTGTAGAAGAGACCACTGAATATAAGAACCCGTAACCTACTTAAAAACATAATACTTTTTTAGGAAACAATGCATCACACTTAGTTTAGAAGGACGATTTAGTTATTATGCAAGGTGGCCACCGTGTTAGCATTAGCCTAGGGGAACGTGTGATGAAGTCGTAGTTAGCTAGCTAACTGGAATCTCAGCAAAGTACACTCCTGGGATAAAATAGCAAGTGCTATTAACAGATTTAGCTACCTCTGCACTTTGATGTTTGAACGTATCCAGAAAAAGTAGCTCCGTTAAAGTGTCACCCGCCATGTTTTTCTGTTTTCACTTGGGGTAAACTTCCGGATCTAGCCACAACGGTTTCCGGGTTTTAAAACCCGACGGCAAGCTGTAAAGACAGACCCCGAATCAGTTTAAATCTAACTTTTTTCTAATGTGTAAAAATGCAAACTGATCTGATATCGGTGCATATTGGAGAGTTCATCCAACGTTATTCAGGCTTCTGCCAATGGCACTCTCATAATAAGTTATTAAAGATGCCGTAATAAAACAGGCAGTAGCCTGACTTTGACTATTTGATATATGTGTTTTACAATAGCCTAAAAGAAAACAATGGATCTACATATTTTTCATCAGTGTTTATTTGTAAATAGGCCTTATAAACTTTATTGTAATGATTTCACTTATTTGCCACGATTGGCTGGTCTCAATATTTTCTCAGCAGTAGCAGAAATGCATAAAACAACATTATGTTACATTACATTGTTTTCAATAACATTTCCCACTGCAGCCTATATGTCAATTGCAGCATTTGGAAATAGCCTATGCACTCGTCTACTCATGAATAGAGATAAAAACTAGGCAATGATCAGTTTGTAGGCTAGTATATGAGATTGTTGTTCTTCTCATGTATGTTGTTCAGGTCGGGCGGATTGGTTTGTCGCGATGCCGTGCCACGTCCCTGTTTGAAAGCACCAATGAGGACAGCACTCAGAAGAGAGGGGGTATATTCATTACGGACACCGTTAACAGGTTAAGAACCAAACGGAAGCAAACAGAGGAAACAAGAGTTTCTATTGGACAAATGCAGGTAGGCCCTTGTCCGTTTCGTCCCGTTTGCTTCCGTTTAAGAAGCGCTATGCAACGGAATAGGCGTAATGAATACGCCCCATGCAGGTAGCTACCTGGGTCACGTGGTCCGCAGCGCACACAGGTAGGTGCATCACAAAAAGGGAACATTCAGCCATTACACTGCGATGAGGTGTGCCGGAGATTTTGCATAGATTATCAAGCAATCAAGAAGTCACTAAAAATATCTGGAATTGCTGAGCACACCTTTGCGCATAGGTGTCTGGGTGTGGGTGGCTGGATTCTTTGGGTTCTATACTGTTCTGGGGGTGTAGCTATAGGTTCTTTTCTATTACTTTGGGTGTAATTAGAGTAGTTTCTTTTTGTATTTATCCTGAAAATGACGGCTCAGGTAGACTACCTGGCGGTGTTGTTCACGACCACATCTGGCGCGAGCGGAGACCTCTTGGGTTCGGACGAGACGGAGCTCGAGCAGTTGGTGTGGCAGCTCGTGGACTTGAAGAACAAAAAGGTCATCTTTAAAACATTTTCCTTTCTTTATCAAGATAATAGGATAATGACTATTATTATTTTTTCAGGAGGAGCTAGATGAGGTAATCTATAGAAAGACAAAATATTCATTCAACATTCAACCAGATTGCTCTCTGCGTCAATGTGCCCTATTTGGTTTAAAATACACTACCTTTCTTCTGTTTATGAGGTCTAATGACAAAACTGATCATAAGTGTGCCATAAATCGGCTACTCCATTATGCATATTAAAGTGTGTTTTTTAAGTGTACAGAAGTGTGTTTTCTCTCTGGTCCAGTTGGGAAAGGTGAATGAGGTGTTAATAAGGCCTGAGCACTCGGACCTTACAGAAGATTGTCTGGGGGAGAGAGAGGACAGCGAGGAGTCTGTCTCTACAGTCACAGGCTTGGAGAACGCGATAAACCAGGTACAGACGGTATCTGTTGGCTCGTGATTTTTTATGAAATACATTTTTGAACTGATCATATTCTGCTTTACCATCCATTCCTCCTTCACTTGAAATCAGGGGCACCGATGCATTGATTGGAGTTTTATAACAATTGATTGTTTATTTAGGCCTTGATCCTGGGATATCTAATTATAATTGGCTAATAATGAATCATCGTTTTCGATCCCTGTAGATTTGATGGCATTTCACTTGACAGCCTGAGGGACAGTTGTAAAAGTCCATTGAGTGATGAGGAGGTGTGGATCTTGAGAGCTTAGTAGTGCAAATGACCACTAAATTTGCATAATGAGGCTTATACAACTAGCAGCAATTAAAGTGCATGTTCTCTGAAACCAAAAATATAAACCATACATAGACAAAAGACAATAGATAGACATACACACACAAACATCGATGACATCACCTCACAAATCGTTTCCAGCCACTTGAAAGTAACAACAAGCCATTCAAGTTGGACTTTATCACAAGCAGTAATTTGTAAGCCTATATTTGGATGTTTTTGTAAATATTTTCTCTTCATGGTAATACTTTCCATTAAGGTAGACTCAGTTTAAATAGTCTATAAACAGCATTAATAGGTTGTTTATTAGTCAGTAGGAAACAGTTATAACTCATTGGATGAAATTGTGTACTGTGGTCAACGTTATGGC
Organism: Oncorhynchus mykiss; assembly: GCF_057628025.1. Lineage (NCBI taxonomy): Eukaryota > Metazoa > Chordata > Actinopteri > Salmoniformes > Salmonidae > Oncorhynchus > Oncorhynchus mykiss. Next base: position 17,625,153 of record NC_143024.1, read on the forward strand.
GCTTGCTGAATAATGAGATTATAAATGGCTGCATTGTTATTCATCATCACCAGAATAATGATCACATTTTTAACCAATAAAATGTTAGTGGATTTTCAATATTACCAGTGAGTTGTTCTGTAATTGTTTATTACAGATGTATTATCTGATCTTGATTTAAAGAGTTTACATTGTAGCTGTTCTCTTCCTATGTTTTAAACAGTTCCATCTGAGATTGACCAATGAGGTGAACAGCTTAGGCGCGGGCACGTCAGTGTGTGTGTGTACGGACGGGCAGCTCCACATTCGCCAGGTTCTCCACCCCGAAGCTGCGGGCAAGGTAAGGGTACAGGCTGGCAGGGCGGGGAGCACAATTACCTCCAGCAGAAGCGTATGGTGTTCACAGAACCATAAAGAAATGTGTTATGTCAGCTCTTTTGTCAAGATCCTGCTCTACATGATGTTGAAATGGGAGGTTGTCTTGACATATTGTCTTGGCTTTGTTTGAACATGAACGCGCACACACACACACACACCACACACACACACACACACACACACACACACACACACACCGTTCTCCTATTACATCTTGAGTCCCCCCCCCTCACATCTAGTATGATGTACAGACCCATGGGGAACCTAACTTTATTGACATGAGTAAATATGTAAATGAGGGTAGTAAACAGACAGCGTAGCTCCTGATACGACCCAACACCTAACAGCTGTCAATGGTAGGCTGCACATATTCTCTTCCTCCTCTCTACTGTTTAATCAATAACAATATGGTCAGAACGTTTTTAAAGGAACATACTACAGTTTATTTGGTCCGTGCAAGACTCAAACTCTGGTGATCCAAGCACATGCCACATTCAGTTCCCCTGGGTTAATGTATGGGCACACACTGGTTGAATCAACGTTGTTTCCACGTCATTTCAATAGAATTACGTTGAACCAACTTGGAATAGACGTTGAATTGACGTCTGTGCCCAGTTTGTAATGTCTGCAGTTGTCTTCCTCGGCAGAACCTGGCACTGCCAGAATGTTTCAACTCCTTTTTTGACCTGAGGAAAGAGTTCAGGAAGCACTTCCCCTCTGTAGACACCAAGAGCCTGGAGGTGCAGTACATGGCAGAATGTATCCTTACAACTGAGAAACACAGCAAAGACACTCCCAGCAAAGACACTCACTGCAAAGACACTCACAGCAATGACACTCACAGCAACGACACTCACAGCAAAGACACTCACAGCAATGACACTCACAGCAAAGACACTCACAGCAATGACACTCACAGCAAAGACACTCACAGCAATGACACTCACAGCAATGACACTCACAGCAAAGACACTCACAGCAAAGACACTCACAGCAATGACACTCACAGCAAGGACACTCACAGCAAGGACACTCACAGCAATGACACTCACAGCAATGACACTCACAGCAATGACACTCACAGCAAAGACACTCACAGCAATGACACTCACAGCAATGACACTCACAGCAATGACACTCACAGCAAAGACACGCACAGCAACGACACTCACAGCAATGGCACTCACAGCAAAGACACTCACAGCAAAGACACTCACAGCAATGACACTCATAGCAAAGACACTCACAGCAATGACACTCACAGCAATGACACTCACAGCAAAGACACTCACAGCAAAGACACACAGCAATGACACTCACAGCAAAGACACTCACAGCAAAGACACTCACAGCAAAGACACTCACAGCAATGACACTCACAGCAAAGACACTCACAGCAAAGACACTCACAGCAAAGACACTCACAGCAAAGACACTCACAGCAATGACACTCACAGCAAGGACACTCACAGCAAAGACACTCACAGCAATGACACTCACAGCAATGACACTCACAGCAATGACACGCACAGCAAAGACACGCACAGCAACGACACTCACAGCAATGGCACTCACAGCAAAGACACAGCAAAGACACTCACAGCAAAGACACTCACAGCAATGACACTCACAGCAAAGACACTCACAGCAATGACACTCACAGCAACGACACTCACAGCAAAGACAAGCACAGCAACGACACTCACAGCAATGACACTCACAGCAATGACACTCACAGCAAAGACACTCACAGCAAAGACACTCACAGCAATGACACTCACAGCAAAGACACTCACAGCAAAGACACTCACTGCAAAGACACTCACAGCAATGACACTCACAGCAACGACACTCACAGCAAAGACACTCACAGCAATGACACTCACAGCAATGACACTCACAGCAAAGACACTCACAGCAATGACACTCACAGCAAAGACACTTACAGCAATGACACTCACAGCAAAGACACTCACAGCAAAGACACTCACAGCAATGACACTCACAGCAATGACACTCACAGCAAAGACACTCACAGCAAAGACACTCACAGCAATGACACTCACAGCAAAGACACTCACAGCAAAGACACTCACAGCAAAGACACTCACAGCAATGACACTCACAGCAATGACACTCACAGCAAAGACACTCACAGCAATGACACTTGGTTCATTTTACAGCTTTGCATGAACCCTGCTTCTGTAGTGTAGCTTCATGCCGTCAGTGCATGTGGGTGTGTGTGTGTGTGCTCGCTAACACGTGTGCGTGGTTGTGAGAGAGAGAGAGCACTAAAGTGTGTGTGATACTGACACACTCCCATGGGGGAGGTGTCTGCAGGCCTCAGGGTGTTGGCTGTGGGACTAGAGGTTTTGAAATGCAAATAGAGACACAATTGACGTGTCTCACTGTAGCTCCAAGAGGAACATGCTGTGTGTTGAGCCAACAGGACCAGCCCTACACACCTACCAGGAAGCAGACCTAACACACACACACATGCACACACACTTTGCTCGCTCCTCTCCTGTAGTTTTCTCCTTGACCACGGTTTCCTCAGCTCTCAGTGTAACTGTGGAGCCAGTAGCCATATTGGAGCCGCCGACCGTACTGGATCCAACGGCTGTGTTGGATCCGACGGCCATGTTGTCACCGGTCACAGCAGCACTGCAGGTCCAGACCATGGCCAACATCGTTCTAGCCCTGCTATTGGAACCCTTATGTGAGTGACACACTAACTTACACAAACTCTGACTTTTCTCACAATGTTGTCGTTGTTGCTTATCTTTGACTTCTGCTCTGGTCTTCTGTTTGTTGTAGGTCACACATTCTCAAACCCAGAGAGAGTCACTGAGAAGTTTGAAAGTGGCACTTGGTAATTAGACTTGTTAAAATAGATTAGCAGTAAGGTAGATGATAAGACACTATTCATTGGTGTTCTTACATAGTTGGATGGAGCAGGTGAGTGATTTGATGCTAACTGGTGTGTGTGTGTCTGTGTGTGTAGCAGTAAGATGGAGCGTGTGTGTGACAACACAGTGATCAGAGCGAGGGGGTTGCCGTGGCAGTCATCTGACCAGGACATCGCTCGCTTCTTCAGAGGACTCAACATTGCCAAGTATGTGTGTTCATTGTCTAGTGGTGTGTTGTGTTTGACTCATTGCTGTTAGGATGGTGTGTAGTGTATTGAAATTATTTTAATAGCTGTAATGCTGTGTGTTGTCCAGAGGTGGTGCTGCGTTGTGTCTGAACGCCCAGGGTCGGAGGAACGGAGAGGCTATGGTCCGCTTCATCAGTGAAGAGCACAGAGACATGGCCCTGCAGAGACACAAACACCACATGGGCAACAGATACATAGAGGTAATCTGTTAATAACCTATTATCAACCTATTACTAACCCTAACCCTAACCATCGATACATAGAGGTCATCTGTTAATAACCTATTATCAACCTATTACTAACCCTCACCCTAACCATCGATACATAGAGGTAATCTGTTAATAACCTATTATCAACCTATTACTAACCCAAAACCCTAACCATCGATACATAGAGGTCATCTGTTAATAACCTATTACTAACCCTAACCAATGGTACATAGACATAACCTGTTAATAACCTATTACTAACCCTAACCATCGATACATAGAGGTAACCTGTTAATAACCTATTATCAACCTATTACTAACCCTAACCAACGGTACATAGAGGTAACTTGTTAATAACCTATTACTAACCCTAACCAACTGTACATAGAGGTAACCTGTTAATAACCTATTATCAACCTATTACTAACCCTAACCATCGATACATAGAGGTAACCTGTTAATAACCTATTACTAACCCTAACCATCGATACATAGAGGTCATCTGTTAATAACCTATTACTAACCCTAACCAATGGTACATAGACATAACCTGTTAATAACCTATTACTAACCCTAACCAACTGTACATAGAGGTAACCTGTTAATAACCTATTATCAACCTATTACTAACCCTAACCAACGGTACATAGAGGTAACTTGTTAATAACCTATTACTAACCCTAACCAACTGTACATAGAGGTAACCTGTTAATAACCTATTATCAACCTATTACTAATCCTAACCAACGGTACATAGAGGTAACCTGTTAATAACCTATTATCAACCTTTTACTAACCCTAACTCTAACCAACGGTACACAGAGGTGACCTGTTAATAACCTATAATCAACCTTTTACTAACCCTAACACTAACCAACGATACATAGGGGTAACCTGTTAATAACCTATTATCAACCTTTTACTAATCCTAACCAACGGTACATAGAGGTGACCTGTTAATAACCTATAATCAACCTTTTACTAACCCTAACACTAACCAACGATACATAGAGGTAACCTGTTAATAACCTATTATCAACCTATTACTAACCCTCACCCTAACCAACGATACATAGAGGTGACCTGTTAATAACCTATTATCAACCTTTTACTAACCCTAACACTAACCACCGATACATAGAGGTAACCTGTTAATAACCTATTATCAACCTATTACTAACCCTCACCCTAACCAACGATACATAGAGGTGACCTGTTAATAACCTGTTATCAACCTTTTACTAACCCTCACCCTAACCAACGATACATAGAGGTGACCTGTTAATAACCTGTTATCAACCTTTTACTAACTCTATCTATGGTGTGGCTCAGATACTAACAACACCAGTATATAAGTAAACATAACCTGTAAATAACAGCTGGAGCACAAAGAGCAGGAGTTAATGCCATGTCTTTTCTGCTGCAGGTGTACAAGGCAACAGGAGAGGACTTCCTTAAGATAGCAGGCGGTACCTCCAGTGAGGTGGCGTTGTTTCTGTCTCGCGAGGACCAGGTGATTGTCAGGATGAGAGGTCTTCCCTTCACCGCCACACCTGACCAGGTGCTGGCCTTCTTCTCCCAGGGGGAGGGGCCTAAAGAGGCGTGTCCTGTCAGTGGTGACAAGGATGGCATCCTATTTGTGCGTTTCCCTGATGGAAGGCCGACAGGCGACGCCTTTGTCCTATTCGCCAGTGAGGAGCATGCTCAGTGCGCTCTCAGGAAACACAAAGACATCCTGGGAAAGAGATACATTGAGCTGTTCAAGAGCACCGCCGCCGAGGTGCAACAGGTATGAAGAGGGGGAGGGTTTGTCTGTCTGTTAAGGTGGGACAGGTATGAAGAGGGGGAGGGTTTGTCTGTCTGTTAAGGTGCAACAGGTATGAAGAGGGGGAGGGTTTGTCTGTCTGTTAAGGTACAACAGGTATGAAGAGGGGGAGGGTTTGTCTGTCTGTTAAGGTGGGACAGGTATGAAGAGGGGAAGGGTTTGTCTGTCTGTTAAGGTGTAACAGGTATGAAGAGGGGGAGGGTTTGTCTGTCTGTTAAGGTACAACAGGTATGAAGAGGGGGAGGGTTTGTCTGTCTGTTAAGGTGTAACAGGTATGAAGAGGGGGAGGGTTTGTCTGTCTGTTAAGGTGTAACAGGTATGAAGAGGGGGAGGGTTTGTCTGTCTGTTAAGGTACAACAGGTATGAAGAGGGGAAGGGTTTGTCTGTCTGTTAAGGTGTAACAGGTATGAAGAGGGGGAGGGTTTGTCTGTCTGTTAAGGTGGGACAGGTATGAAGAGGGGGAGGGTTTGTCTGTCTGTTAAGGTACAACAGGTATGAAGAGGGGGAGGGTTTGTCTGTCTGTTAAGGTGGGACAGGTATGAAGAGGGGGAGGGTTTGTCTGTCTGTTAAGGTGCAACAGGTATGAAGAGGGGGAGGGTTTGTCTGTCTGTTAAGGTGCAACAGGTATGAAGAGGGGGAGGGTTTGTCTGTCTGTTAAGGTACAACAAGTATGAAGAGGGGGAGGGTTTGTCTGTCTGTTAAGGTGGGACAGGTATGAAGAGGGGAAGGGTTTGTCTGTCTGTTAAGGTGTAACAGGTATGAAGAGGGGGAGGGTTTGTCTGTCTGTTAAGGTACAGCAGGTATGAAGGGGGGGAGGGTTTGTCTGTCTGTTAAGGTGTAACAGGTATGAAGAGGGGGAGGGTTTGTCTGTCTGTTAAGGTGTAACAGGTATGAAGAGGGGGAGGGTTTGTCTGTCTGTTAAGGTACAACAGGTATGAAGAGGGGAAGGGTTTGTCTGTCTGTTAAGGTGTAACAGGTATGAAGAGGGGGAGGGTTTGTCTGTCTGTTAAGGTGGGACAGGTATGAAGAGGGGGAGGGTTTGTCTGTCTGTTAAGGTACAACAGGTATGAAGAGGGGGAGGGTTTGTCTGTCTGTTAAGGTGGGACAGGTATGAAGAGGGGGAGGGTTTGTCTGTCTGTTAAGGTGCAACAGGTATGAAGAGGGGGAGGGTTTGTCTGTCTGTTAAGGTGCAACAGGTATGAAGAGGGGGAGGGTTTGTCTGTCTGTTAAGGTGCAACAGGTATGAAGAGGGGGAGGGTTTGTCTGTCTGTTAAGGTGCAACAGGTATGAAGAGGGGGAGGGTTTGTCTGTCTGTTGAGGTGCAACAGGTATGAAGAGGGGGAGGGTTTGTCTGTCTGTTAAGGTGTAACAGGTATGAAGAGGGGGAGGGTTTGTCTGTCTGTTAAGGTGCAACAGGTATGAAGAGGGGGAGGGTTTGTCTGTCTGTTAAGGTACAACAGGTATGAAGAGGGGGAGGGTTTGTCTGTCTGTTAAGGTGCAACAGGTATGAAGAGGGGGAGGGTTTGTCTGTCTGTTAAGGTACAACAAGTATGAAGAGGGGGAGGGTTTGTCTGTCTGTTAAGGTGGGACAGGTATGAAGAGGGGAAGGGTTTGTCTGTCTGTTAAGGTGTAACAGGTATGAAGAGGGGGAGGGTTTGTCTGTCTGTTAAGGTACAACAGGTATGAAGAGGGGGAGGGTTTGTCTGTCTGTTAAGGTGTAACAGGTATGAAGAGGGGGAGGGTTTGTCTGTCTGTTAAGGTGTAACAGGTATGAAGAGGGGGAGGGTTTGTCTGTCTGTTAAGGTACAACAGGTATGAAGAGGGGAAGGGTTTGTCTGTCTGTTAAGGTGTAACAGGTATGAAGAGGGGGAGGGTTTGTCTGTCTGTTAAGGTACAACAGGTATGAAGAGGGGAAGGGTTTGTCTGTCTGTTAAGGATTAACAGGTATGAAGAGGGGGAGGGTTTGTCTGTCTGTTAAGGTGGGACAGGTATGAAGAGGGGGAGGGTTTGTCTGTCTGTTAAGGTACAACAGGTATGAAGAGGGGGAGGGTTTGTCTGTCTGTTAAGGTGGGACAGGTATGAAGAGGGGGAGGGTTTGTCTGTCTGTTAAGGTGCAACAGGTATGAAGAGGGGGAGGGTTTGTCTGTCTGTTAAGGTGCAACAGGTATGAAGAGGGGGAGGGTTTGTCTGTCTGTTAAGGTACAACAAGTATGAAGAGGGGGAGGGTTTGTCTGTCTGTTAAGGTGGGACAGGTATGAAGAGGGGAAGGGTTTGTCTGTCTGTTAAGGTGTAACAGGTATGAAGAGGGGGAGGGTTTGTCTGTCTGTTAAGGTGTAACAGGTATGAAGAGGGGGAGGGTTTGTCTGTCTGTTAAGGTACAACAGGTATGAAGAGGGGAAGGGTTTGTCTGTCTGTTAAGGTGTAACAGGTATGAAGAGGGGGAGCGTTTGTCTGTCTGTTAAGGTGGGACAGGTATGAAGAGGGGGAGGGTTTGTCTGTCTGTTAAGGTACAACAGGTATGAAGAGGGGGAGGGTTTGTCTGTCTGTTAAGGTGGGACAGGTATGAAGAGGGGGAGGGTTTGTCTGTCTGTTAAGGTGCAACAGGTATGAAGAGGGGGAGGGTTTGTCTGTCTGTTAAGGTGCAACAGGTATGAAGAGGGGGAGGGTTTGTCTGTCTGTTAAGGTGCAACAGGTATGAAGAGGGGGAGGGTTTGTCTGTCTGTTAAGGTGCAACAGGTATGAAGAGGGGGAGGGTTTGTCTGTCTGTTGAGGTGCAACAGGTATGAAGAGGGGGAGGGTTTGTCTGTCTGTTAAGGTGTAACAGGTATGAAGAGGGGGAGGGTTTGTCTGTCTGTTAAGGTGCAACAGGTATGAAGAGGGGGAGGGTTTGTCTGTCTGTTAAGGTACAACAGGTATGAAGAGGGGGAGGGTTTGTCTGTCTGTTAAGGTGCAACAGGTATGAAGAGGGGGAGGGTTTGTCTGTCTGTTAAGGTACAACAAGTATGAAGAGGGGGAGGGTTTGTCTGTCTGTTAAGGTGGGACAGGTATGAAGAGGGGAAGGGTTTGTCTGTCTGTTAAGGTGTAACAGGTATGAAGAGGGGGAGGGTTTGTCTGTCTGTTAAGGTACAACAGGTATGAAGAGGGGGAGGGTTTGTCTGTCTGTTAAGGTGTAACAGGTATGAAGAGGGGGAGGGTTTGTCTGTCTGTTAAGGTGTAACAGGTATGAAACGGGGGAGGGTTTGTCTGTCTGTTAAGGTACAACAGGTATGAAGAGGGGAAGGGTTTGTCTGTCTGTTAAGGTGTAACAGGTATGAAGAGGGGGAGGGTTTGTCTGTCTGTTAAGGTACAACAGGTATGAAGAGGGGAAGGGTTTGTCTGTCTGTTAAGGATTAACAGGTATGAAGAGGGGGAGGGTTTGTCTGTCTGTTAAGGTGGGACAGGTATGAAGAGGGGGAGGGTTTGTCTGTCTGTTAAGGTACAACAGGTATGAAGAGGGGGAGGGTTTGTCTGTCTGTTAAGGTGGGACAGGTATGAAGAGGGGGAGGGTTTGTCTGTCTGTTAAGGTGCAACAGGTATGAAGAGGGGGAGGGTTAGTCTGTCTGTTAAGGTGCAACAGGTATGAAGAGGGGGAGGGTTTGTCTGTCTGTTAAGGTGCAACAGGTATGAAGAGGGGGAGGGTTTGTCTGTCTGTTAAGGTACAACAGGTATGAAGAGGGGGAGGGTTTGTCTGTCTGTTAAGGTGCAACAGGTATGAAGAGGGGGAGGGTTTGTCTGTCTGTTAAGGTACAACAAGTATGAAGAGGGGGAGGGTTTGTCTGTCTGTTAAGGTGGGACAGGTATGAAGAGGGGAAGGGTTTGTCTGTCTGTTAAGGTGTAACAGGTATGAAGAGGGGGAGGGTTTGTCTGTCTGTTAAGGTACAACAGGTATGAAGAGGGGGAGGGTTTGTCTGTCTGTTAAGGTGTAACAGGTATGAAGAGGGGGAGGGTTTGTCTGTCTGTTAAGGTGTAACAGGTATGAAGAGGGGGAGGGTTTGTCTGTCTGTTAAGGTACAACAGGTATGAAGAGGGGAAGGGTTTGTCTGTCTGTTAAGGTGTAACAGGTATGAAGAGGGGGAGGGTTTGTCTGTCTGTTAAGGTACAACAGGTATGAAGAGGGGAAGGGTTTGTCTGTCTGTTAAGGATTAACAGGTATGAAGAGGGGGAGGGTTTGTCTGTCTGTTAAGGTGGGACAGGTATGAAGAGGGGGAGGGTTTGTCTGTCTGTTAAGGTACAACAGGTATGAAGAGGGGGAGGGTTTGTCTGTCTGTTAAGGTGGGACAGGTATGAAGAGGGGGAGGGTTTGTCTGTCTGTTAAGGTGCAACAGGTATGAAGAGGGGGAGGGTTTGTCTGTCTGTTAAGGTGCAACAGGTATGAAGAGGGGGAGGGTTTGTCTGTCTGTTAAGGTACAACAAGTATGAAGAGGGGGAGGGTTTGTCTGTCTGTTAAGGTGGGACAGGTATGAAGAGGGGAAGGGTTTGTCTGTCTGTTAAGGTGTAACAGGTATGAAGAGGGGGAGGGTTTGTCTGTCTGTTAAGGTACAACAGGTATGAAGAGGGGGAGGGTTTGTCTGTCTGTTAAGGTGTAACAGGTATGAAGAGGGGGAGGGTTTGTCTGTCTGTTAAGGTGTAACAGGTATGAAGAGGGGGAGGGTTTGTCTGTCTGTTAAGGTACAACAGGTATGAAGAGGGGAAGGGTTTGTCTGTCTGTTAAGGTGTAACAGGTATGAAGAGGGGGAGCGTTTGTCTGTCTGTTAAGGTGGGACAGGTATGAAGAGGGGGAGGGTTTGTCTGTCTGTTAAGGTACAACAGGTATGAAGAGGGGGAGGGTTTGTCTGTCTGTTAAGGTGTAACAGGTATGAAGAGGGGGAGGGTTTGTCTGTCTGTTAAGGTGGGACAGGTATGAAGAGGGGAAGGGTTTGTCTGTCTGTTAAGGTGTAACAGGTATGAAGAGGGGGAGGGTTTGTCTGTCTGTTAAGGTACAACAGGTATGAAGAGGGGGAGGGTTTGTCTGTCTGTTAAGGTGTAACAGGTATGAAGAGGGGGAGGGTTTGTCTGTCTGTTAAGGTGTAACAGGTATGAAGAGGGGGAGGGTTTGTCTGTCTGTTAAGGTACAACAGGTATGAAGAGGGGAAGGGTTTGTCTGTCTGTTAAGGTGTAACAGGTATGAAGAGGGGGAGCGTTTGTCTGTCTGTTAAGGTGGGACAGGTATGAAGAGGGGGAGGGTTTGTCTGTCTGTTAAGGTACAACAGGTATGAAGAGGGGGAGGGTTTGTCTGTCTGTTAAGGTGGGACAGGTATGAAGAGGGGGAGGGTTTGTCTGTCTGTTAAGGTGCAACAGGTATGAAGAGGGGGAGGGTTTGCCTGTCTGTTAAGGTGCAACAGGTATGAAGAGGGGGAGGGTTTGTCTGTCTGTTAAGGTGCAACAGGTATGAAGAGGGGGAGGGTTTGTCTGTCTGTTAAGGTGCAACAGGTATGAAGAGGGGGAGGGTTTGTCTGTCTGTTGAGGTGCAACAGGTATGAAGAGGGGGAGGGTTTGTCTGTCTGTTAAGGTGCAACAGGTATGAAGAGGGGGAGGGTTTGTCTGTCTGTTAAGGTACAACAGGTATGAAGAGGGGGAGGGTTTGTCTGTCTGTTAAGGTGCAACAGGTATGAAGAGGGGGAGGGTTTGTCTGTCTGTTAAGGTACAACAAGTATGAAGAGGGGGAGGGTTTGTCTGTCTGTTAAGGTGGGACAGGTATGAAGAGGGGAAGGGTTTGTCTGTCTGTTAAGGTGTAACAGGTATGAAGAGGGGGAGGGTTTGTCTGTCTGTTAAGGTACAACAGGTATGAAGAGGGGGAGGGTTTGTCTGTCTGTTAAGGTGTAACAGGTATGAAGAGGGGGAGGGTTTGTCTGTCTGTTAAGGTGTAACAGGTATGAAGAGGGGGAGGGTTTGTCTGTCTGTTAAGGTACAACAGGTATGAAGAGGGGAAGGGTTTGTCTGTCTGTTAAGGTGTAACAGGTATGAAGAGGGGGAGGGTTTGTCTGTCTGTTAAGGTACAACAGGTATGAAGAGGGGAAGGGTTTGTCTGTCTGTTAAGGATTAACAGGTATGAAGAGGGGGAGGGTTTGTCTGTCTGTTAAGGTGGGACAGGTATGAAGAGGGGGAGGGTTTGTCTGTCTGTTAAGGTACAACAGGTATGAAGAGGGGGAGGGTTTGTCTGTCTGTTAAGGTGGGACAGGTATGAAGAGGGGGAGGGTTTGTCTGTCTGTTAAGGTGCAACAGGTATGAAGAGGGGGAGGGTTTGTCTGTCTGTTAAGGTGCAACAGGTATGAAGAGGGGGAGGGTTTGTCTGTCTGTTAAGGTGCAACAGGTATGAAGAGGGGGAGGGTTTGTCTGTCTGTTAAGGTGCAACAGGTATGAAGAGGGGGAGGGTTTGTCTGTCTGTTGAGGTGCAACAGGTATGAAGAGGGGGAGGGTTTGTCTGTCTGTTAAGGTGTAACAGGTATGAAGAGGGGGAGGGTTTGTCTGTCTGTTAAGGTGCAACAGGTATGAAGAGGGGGAGGGTTTGTCTGTCTGTTAAGGTACAACAGGTATGAAGAGGGGGAGGGTTTGTCTGTCTGTTAAGGTGCAACAGGTATGAAGAGGGGGAGGGTTTGTCTGTCTGTTAAGGTACAACAAGTATGAAGAGGGGGAGGGTTTGTCTGTCTGTTAAGGTGGGACAGGTATGAAGAGGGGAAGGGTTTGTCTGTCTGTTAAGGTGTAACAGGTATGAAGAGGGGGAG
>NC_143024.1:18370000-18482500 GCF_057628025.1 Oncorhynchus mykiss
CTCTCCAGCAAATAACAGTATGATGACTCCAGCAAAACATCCCACAGGAACCCAGGCCACTGTGTGGACCACCCCCTCCATACACACCTCTCTCATTCATAAATCACACAGGGACTTCCCTGGTATAGCTGGGGGGGAGGGAGAGGAACTAAATCTGTTGCGGCATACGACAGGAAGTGAACTGGTATGAACTGTTAGGAACTAGTGAAAGAGAGGGGAAAATTAATGTCATGTGTCTGTGTGCTGAATCCAGGCCACTGTGTGGACCACCCCCTCCATACACACCTCTCTCCAGCAAAACATCCCACAGGAACCCAGACCACTGTGTGGACCACCCCCTCCATACACACCTCTCTCCAGCAAAACATCCCACAAGAACCCAGGCCACTGTGTGGACCACCCCCTCCATACACACCTCTCTCCAGCAAAACATCCCACAGGAACCCAGGCCACTGTGTGGACCACCCCCTCCATACACACCTCTCTCCAGCAAAACATCCCACAGGAACCCAGGCCACTGTGTGGACCACCCCCTCCATACACACCTCTCTCCAGCAAAACATCCCACAGGAACCCAGGCCACTGTGTGGACCACCCCCTCCATACACACCTCTCTCCAGCAAAACATCCCACAGGAACCCAGACCACTGTGTGGACCACCCCTTCCATACACACTTCTCTCCAGCAAAATATCCCACAGGAACCCAGGCCACTGTGTGGATCCTTTCATCTGTGTGGGAAAGAGAGAGAGGCTGAGTGTAAAGGAGGAAGCTAATGATAGGCTTTAGCTCAGTAGTCTAACACCGTTGGCTCAGAGTTGACCATGGTACAAACCCAGTCTCCCACATGAGCATTCAGATAACACCCAAATCCATAACAGAATGAGAGATTTGACTATCAGTGTTCATATACAGTGTATTCGGAAAGTATTCAGACACCTTCCCTTTTCCACATTGTTACAGCCTTGTTCTATAATGGATGTTTTTTTAACTAGGCAAGTCTATCTCGGCCAAACCCAGACGAAGCTGGGCCAGTTGTTTCAATTCTCACCGTACCTTCGCCGCTATGCAATCTGGTTTCAGAACTGGTCATGGGTGCACCTCAGTCACGCTCAAGGTCCTAAACGATATCATAACCGCCATCGATAAGAGACATTACTGTGCAGCCGTATTCATCGACCTGGCCAAGGCTTTTGACTCTGTCAATCACCACATTCTTATTGGCAGACTTGACAGCCTTGGTTTCTCAAATGATTGCCTCGCCTGGTTTACCAACTACTTCTCTGATAGAGTTCAGTGTGTCAAATCGGAGGTCCTGTTGTCCGGACCTCTGGCAGTCTCTACGGGGGTGCCACAGGGTTCAATTCTCAGGCCGACTCTCCTCTCTGTATATATCATCGCTCTTGATGCTGAAAAATGCTAGAAAATCAAATGATAGTTCCACTAAGTACAAACCAGATGGGGTGGTGTACCGCTGCAGAATGCATTGGTAGCAATGCTGGTTAAGTGTGCCTTAAATTCTAAATAAATCACAAACAGTGTCACCAGCAAAGCACCCCCACACCATCACACCTCCACCGCCATGCTTCATGGTGGGAACCACACATGCAGAGATCATCCATTCACCTACTCTGTGTCTCACAAAGACAAGGAGGTTGGAACCAGGAATCTCAAATTTGGACTCCAGACCAAAGGACAGATTTCTACCGGTCTAATGTCCCGTGTTTCTTGGCCTAAGCAAGTTTCTTATTCTTATTGGTGTCCTTTAGTAATGGTTTATTATTGGTGTCCTTTAGTAATGGTTTATTTTAACAAGGCACACCTGTTAATTGAAATGCATTCCAGGTGACTACCTCATGAAGCTGGTTGAGAGAATGCCAAGACTGTGCAAAGCTGTCATCAAGGCAAAGGGTGGATACTTTGAACAATCTCAAGTATAAAATATAATTTGATTTGGTTAACACTTTTTTAGTTTTTACATATGTGTTATTTCATAGTTTTGATGCCTTCACTATAATGATATAATGCAGAAGAAAGTTACTGGAGCCAAAGCAACAATACCAAGATCTCTCTGCATGTCTCAAGCTACTGTGAGTCAGAATCATCTAGTTCAATGTGTTCCTGGTCAAATGGCTTCACAATACAGTTACCTAGAGAAGTTCAAAAGACCCACTGTTCAAGTTGGTAGAAAGACCCAGCAGGCCTTGAGACTACCTCACACACACACACACATACACACACACACACACACACACACACACACACAAACACACACAGGTGCATATATGTCATGTAATTACATGGGATTTCAGGTTATTGGTGTAATTACATAGAACAATACAGTAAGAACATTAGTAACTAACTTGAAAGCATATTAGTCAAATTACATTCAAATGTACATTCACTTTGTTTACAGTTGAGTAACTAATAGATTCTACTACTATTACTACTACTACCACTACTACTACTGCCACTATTACTACTGTAAACAGATTCACAGAGGAAATCAGCCTAACTGTTCTGAAAGAGCTAGACATTCAGTATAATTAAGTCTCATAAGGTAGCTCACTAAATGGGCCATTCAAGGTTGCAGACTGGCTCATTGTGTCTCTGAGCATTGTGTGTGTGGGATGAGTATTTAGGTACTTCCACAACTATAGAGCAGTGTGAATATGAAGGGGGTGAGATAATGTAGGTGTCTGATGAGGATTCTCATTACTGGTGAGAACATCTCAGCATGGTTTCACTGCATTGTTCTTAGAAAGACTAAGTCTCTAGTTTGCTACTGGTGATTTGACAATAACACTGTAATATGGACTCATACTCACTAAGTCACTCTGCTTTAAGAAATGACAGCTATAAGAGATGGAGAAAAAACTGGTTAACAGAAGGCAGAGAGAGGAAATAGTCACTAGGCATCCTGAACATGTCTGGGCATGTCTGCACTCTCTGGCCTAAAATGGTCATGAATCCAGCTGCTACTGTATTTTCTATGTGCTCATGACATTGATAGCCAGTGTTAATATGTGGTTAGTATTGGCACAAAATGGCTACTGTGCATTACCCAAATAGTGAGTGCTACACACAGGTGTTGCATGATGTGAGCTTGCCTTTATAAAGCACTTTCTGACCTAGTGACAGCTACAGCATGTGTATGCAAATGTAATCCATAATCTTGATCTTCATTTTCATGTTGTCCCAACACAAACAGTAACCATACAGTAACAACAGGGTTGTAGTGGAGGGTAAACATATTCTACACAGCGTTGTATTATGTGTGCATTCCTCTAAGTACTTCAGTCTGTCCATGCAGCATATGATGGTAATAGATTTACTGGTCTGAACCACAACACGATCTTTGTCAATCTCTTTGCTGTTAGTGAGAACAGTACCCTAAATAAAATAGAAACCACAAAATGGTGTTCCTCTGTGTTGACACAGCTTTGCATAACTCACTGGTCACTGACCCTGGTCCAGGATAGCTACAGATATATACCTGATTCAAATACTCAGCTGTTCGTCAAGACCGTGATTAATTGAATCAGGTGTGTTAGTGCAGGGCTGGAACTAAAGCCTGCATATCCTGTAGTTCTCCAGGACCGGGGCTGGTGGCCACTGTTGTGAAAGAATAGTGACACATCTACCAGTTGCCTCATCACCAGGTCCAACATGAAAGTAGTACTGCACAGCATGTACTGGAGTGTCCTTCAGACAATGTTGATCTCAGCTATACAGATGTAGCCTCCAAATAAGCAATCATATGGTCACTCACATTTGCATCCAACCACTGTGTTACACAGGTTGAGGGCGATCCTGGCAGGGGCTCTGAGAGTTGATAGGTCATTGTACAGTTGGCATGTACAGTGTTACAGCCAACGGTCTGGACACTGACACAGCTACTCAGCTGAGACACCACGGTGAAAGCAAGGGAACTCAGTTTTAACTTTGGACACACAGCATGGATTGTAGAATCAGAGAGATAAAGAGACAGACATTTAAAGCAGGTGTGTTATATTTCAGGAGTGTATAACAGATATCTGTCCACAAACACCCCAGATACTGATACATCAAGCTAATAATACTGATAAGAAACACTGCACACATGTGTATACACCTTCTGCATAAACACTCACACATTCACACACACACCTCTCTCTCTAAAACCCATAAAAACATTAAACTAGGCATAAAACATGATGCATTACAAGATTAAACATGATGCATTACATGATAAAACATGATGCATTACATGATTAAACATGATGCATTACATGATAAAACATGATGCATTACATGATTAAACATGATGCATTACATGATAAAACATGATGCATTACATGATTAAACATGATGCATTACATGATAAAACATGATGCATTACATGATTAAACATGATGCATTACATGATAAAACATGATGCATTACATGATTAAACATGATGCGTGATGGATTAAGGCGACTCTGTTTTCCCATAATCCTCCCAAACCTCAACATTGCAAGACAGTGGAACATGAGTAAAAAAGGCTACATAGGATGATTGGGACGGTGCACTACACATGACATAATGGTAAACACTTTTTAAACAGCACACCTACCGTTGGCCTAAAAGCTATTCTGTACTTTAGCCTTCTTGATATACTGTAGGTAAGGTTACTTACAGAACACACCATCCACATGACAGAGCTGATCCAACAACCAGAGTGGTTGGTCAACATTGGATTGGTCCATTATGTCTGACCGTCTTAATCGTACAATCTTGAGTAAATGAATCTGCCCTCTTCCTCATTTCATTGTCACTAACATGATAGTTCATATCAGAGCCACATAAGGCTGTCAGTGGGGTAGTCACCGGGTGTTGATAAAACACAACAGCAAACAGGCTACACTAACAACACTGCACAAAGCAGCAGCATCACCCATGCTAATGTAGCAATACTCAACTCTCAACACAGAGAGGGCAACCACAGCAGCTCAACACAAGACAATACAATACCACATCACAGCTCTTGGGAGAACAAATGCCGTGTGTCAACACCACATGGTTGTATGTTCCAGCTCTTCTTACACTGGATGATATCAGGTCCATTCCTTGACAGGTGTCTGGTCTCATCTTTCTGACCCAGAAGGTACATATTTCCCACACCTTCCCAACAACCTTCGATACAGACCTAAATGTCCTTCCTATAATAAGGGATCCTTCCTATTTCCAAGCTCCAACAGATAAAATGAAAACAGAACATACTATCCAAACCACAGTATTGCACTCCCATAATGACAGTAGTACACAAACAACACAAATCAAAACAACCTTCCAAATAGATTTTGCTCTGAGACCAGGCTGCAACAACACAACCCTGCACAGTATCAGTGGTAGTTAACAAACACTGCTCAGTGGCCTTGTGGTTAGAGTGTCTGCCCTGAGATTGGAAGGTTGTGAGTTGAGTCCATGGCTGAATCATACCAAAGACTGTACAAATGGGCCTTGATGCATCTCTGATTAGAACTAGAGTGTGGGTAAGGCACTGTGATAGACTTGTGTCCTGTGGGTTGTACAAGATGCTGCCTTGCACTACACTATGAGCTGTTCTGGCTTGGTCAAGTCTTGTGTAACGTTAGCTACTTACTGCTGTGTCAACACTAGATGTAATTGCAGACTATCTGTTTAGTCGTTTTCGCCCACTCTTGGGATCGATGTCACGATGATGAGTTAAAACCTTTTCCTCAGTTAGTTCTTTGTGCAACATGAACTCAGCCCCTCAGCTCAGAGACATAAATACCCTTCATTCATACTCATACACTGGCTGTGACGTGCAGGACAAGGTAATCTTTGTTAACCCAGAACTAATTTCATACTAACACAACGCCTGTAATTTGGTTAGATGCTGTTTACGTAGTCTGTCCACAAGAGATCAGAGGCAAGGCAGAAAGGACAAGAATATGTTTGAGCTGAGTTCCTCAGGAGAATGGAAGGTCTGAGATCAGAGGTAAGGCAGAAAGGACAGGAATCTGTTTGAGCTGAGTTCCTCAGGAGAATGGAAGGTCTGAGATCAGTGTGACAGGGTGAAGGGACAAGGCTAGAGGCAAGACTGTATTTGTATCTGTTAATAGCCAAAGCTCTTCTTATTCCTAGAATCAGAAACAGTCAAAATGTCAGTGAGTGTCAAACCCTCAAGCCTCATCTCTCACACTCTGCAGCAGAAGCATTTGGCTACTTCAACCGCGAGCTGGCAGGAGTATTGCCTTTCTTATCAGTACATGAGTTTCTAAAGGTGTTTGTCATTTCTGCCCATATGCCTTGTACTAGATGGAGATGCTGTATACTGTGGTATGATCTACCTTTCTGGTCTGGTGATGAATATTGAATGGCACACCCATTCCCTCCCAAATTAGTAACATACTGTACGTTTTGCAAATTCGTAACATATAATACGAATTGTAATTCTAACATATCATACTAAATGGAGTGTTTCGCGTTTACATACAGAATAATACCAAATGCTCTGAGACCAGGTTGGCTGGACAAATAAGTGGAGGTGAGGTGGTTGGCTATAGCTCATCTATCACTGATCAGAAACATTTAGCATGCAATAATGTAGCCTAAATCAAGTGTACAGGCCTATTATTTTGTTCAACCCTATAGGCAACTCCAAAAGCCCTATTCTAGCTGAGTTGCTGACTGTTAACCACTGTCCGTGACAAATTTGTGATCCCAAAGTGATTTATTGAAGGATTAGGGACATATCGCCATATACTGGGGTGGGGGGGTAAAAATGTTCCTGGTTAACATTTGTTCTATTGCAGGTTATACTAAATAATTTCTTCCATCCTAGCCAAATGTAAAGCATTTGTTTGCATGCGCCTCCTCTATATCAAGGTGTTTTGGTACTTCCCTTATGCACTACGCTTTTTAGTGTGTTAACTTTTACTATACCACAGGTCAGTATAGTCTACCAGCCTAAAGATCTATCCTGCCCTCTATCCACCATTCATAGTGACAATAGTGTTAGGCGGATCGTTTGTCCAGGTCTGCAATAGGCTAACTACCGCAGCAATCATACCACACATAAAAGCATTCAAAGCTGCAACAATATCCAATATGAATAGACAAGAACAAATAGGAATAGCTGATATGCAGCTGACAAGCCAGGTGTATCATTACACATGAAAAAACAGTGAAGACATGAAACACAGATCAAAAAGCTCCCCTATTGATCTTGTTTAGGGACAATACAGTTATTACCTAGACTATAGTAGCCTTCAACACCACAATGCAATGAATAATTTCATTATTGTTCTGACAGTTTATTATCTGACAGTTTATAAGGTCTAGAAAGGCACAGTACCAGGCCAGTCTGGCTGTATTTTTTATTCTGATACTGAATAAGCTGTTTCAGATCATCTTTCTCCCAAGTATTTTCCACCATAATTTGCAAATAAATTCATTAAAAATCCTACAATGTGATTTTCTGGATTTTTTTTCTCATTTTGTCTGTCATAGTTGAAGTGTACCTATGATGAAAATTACAGGCCTCTCTCATATTTTTAAGTGGGAGAACTTTCACAATTGGTGGCTGATTAAAATACTTTTTTGCCCCACTGTATGTGTAATTAACACAACCAGTCACAACCAGTTTTAATCTGATTAGGCAACTTCAAAAGACTCCTGTAGGCATGGGCACATTCATCCAAAATATAATTCCACCATCCTCAGAATGGCTTGACATTAACCAGGTTTCCATCCAACCTTCTTATGTAGTCTACATGTCGGATAAAAAATGTCACAGCAACATGGGAAAGCATGCAGTTTATTAGGCTACAGATGAAATAAATTAGGATGAACTTCACAGGGTGGTGAACGTGCACAGCTATGAGGTTGATGAAGGGTCTTATTCTGGTGACATATTGATCCATGCTTGACGTTTGACAAATACAAATAATCTTAAACTTTTGTCTATAATAACCTCATCATGTAGTAGGCTATACCTGCACTGTATCAGCACGCTGTTGGATAGAGCCCACCTGCCAATACCATTCGCTACATTATTATGTGACAAACCCATCAGTAGGCCTAGAGTTGAAAATGCATGGAAACTCATTTAACTTGTATTTCTCATTCAGTAAATGGGAATTGAACCTCAAATAAAACATGTGCACTACGTATTTACACGCAGACTTTTATCTGCAACAAGTCAATTTGATGGAAACACAACTTTGATGGGAAAATGCCACAGAGTTTCCCTTAGCCGGTAATTACGGCTTTTGTCCGAAAAAACTATTAAAAGCCAATATATACAAGTGTAGCCGGCCAAATTGTCCAGGAAAGGCTGTGCATTATGTGTATTATGTACATATATGCACAAATTGAACATGAGATTGTGTTGCTCCACAAAAAAGTGTTTTAAACTGCTTGTGTCACATGCAGAGTGCAGTGCACACTGCGACCGTTAGTTTTCATAAAGCGGATATGGTGTTTTGGCACAAAATAATATTTTGATTTAATGAATGAAAGTAACGTGTCTTTATACTGAGGGCGGAGTCATAGCGTATCAAGAGACACTTTTCTGCGCGTTCATTCATGTATGAACTTCTCTGACCTTGGAAGACAGGATACGCATTGAGCAAACAAGTTGAATACAATACTGCATTTCAGAGACCCAAAGGCATTCCAGACAAATTAAAGCTGAATCACTGGTCAGGGCATAGCACTTTCCATTCAACTTCAGGCAACTTTGATGTAAGGCTTGGTCACACATGTAGTGACTACTTCTATCCATCACGCCCATTGTTGCTAATACATTGTTCACTAGATATAATGTAATGTTGGGTGTAATTACATTATATATAGTGAACAATGTATTAGCAACAATGGGCGTGATGGATAGAAGTAATTACATTATATCTAGTGAACAATGTATTAGCAACAATGGGCGTGATGGATAGAAGTAGTCAATAACTAGATGTGAGCTGGACGTGATCCTAACGCTGCCACCAATGTAGCAGAAGAAAGTGAAAGCTGTAACAGGGACTCTAACCAGGGCTCATGCATGGCTAAGTGAGCTCTAACTGGCGTTGCCATGAAAGCCTAGTAGTCCTCTGGGCAGAAACAGTAGGTCTACAATGCTGGCATATGCCTTGTTACAACAGCCTAAGTATATTACATGATTGACAGTCCGTAATACTCATCATGAAACGGTCTTGGAAGTGCCAGAAGTGTAAACCAACATGCAGTAATTGATTATTTTACATTAACCTGTTTAACTGCATTGATAAGGCTTTTACGTAATTGCAGTCCAGACTCGTTATAGTTGAAAATACAGTTTGACCAGGGGAATTTAAACCAAACAGATTATTTTTTTGCAGGTCTTCTGTTTCCCCACATTTATTGATGAATTCATTTACCATCATGAAAATGTATCCCCATTTCCCCAATCAAATACCTTAAGTGATACCACAAAAATAACAGACAGGTTTTTATTCCAGTCTGGCAACCCTCATAAAATCCGACATAGCACCAGTATCCCAGAGTATTAAGTGAAAACAAGCACGTGGTACTTATTAATGCATTGGCATTAATGAAAATAAAACCTGTAAGGCTACTATTATATTACAAGTATTTCAGTGACAACCTGGTTGATTAACAATATTGGGTTGTTAACATGTTTTTGTTTTTTTTAGAAAATAAATGTGGGACACAAAAAATGGCACAACACCATTCCCAAAATGCCTTTCTCCAATAACTTTCAAAAGATTGTTCAAAAGTTCGCCCACACAAATGTTCACACAAACGAAGCCATATAATGCACAAAATCTGCTGAAAGACTTTTGAGGCATATTTGCACAACTTGAGTGTGAGATTGTGTTGTACCAGAGCATAGACTATAGCTCAGGAATGTCATGCATGCTTGTCTAATGGTTCCAATTACAATATGGAAGAGAAGAATAGATAGATGTTTTATTGCCTCAGTAAGACTAACCAGGATGAATGAAGGTGGAAATAGTCCTATTACCATTTTATAAAACGGATAGCTTTAGGGTAGTTGAGGTACAGCCGAAGGATTGTGAAACCATGGGGCTAACGTATATCCCTGAGATTGGTTGATATCCCACACACAGACTCAGAACCCTGTTAAAACAGACCCCTGGGGATGATCAGTCCAGTGGGGACTAGACTTTAGCCTACTAGAATATAATACAGCTACTTCATGACTGGGGGGGAAAAGGTCATTGTTGTGTTGTCAAAATATTTGTAACCCCACCACCCTAGATCCACCTGCTCAGTACTCTTGGGGAAATTAGATTGATGAAAGGCAGCAAAGGTTTACATAATGTTTCAACTACATGTTTTGTATTTGCTTTACTCCACATCAACATCCAAACACGAGTGGGGCAATACACATAAGTAAGTCAACAATGTATTTGGAGTTTTAGTCATATATGGATTACTGAAAGTGAGAAACCATTAACAAGACCCTATGAGGTGTTTGTAGTGACATCCACATGCATGAGCCCTTGATTGTTTTGTTTTCGTTTCTTAGTCTGCCTGGCTCTGTGTCTGGCTGGCTGGTCTGTATCTGGTGCTTCTGTTGAAGGTGAGCTGTTCTCAAGCCTGCCATGCATGTGTTCATTATGGCGTCAAAATGAATGCATACTGTACTTTGTTTTATACACTCCAAATAAGTCATGTCCTCCCCTGGCCTGAAACAAGAAAAGCCTGCGTACTGAAACAGGGATCTGTCAGTGAATGTTTCAAAGAGAAACATGGAAGTGGTGACAACTTGATCTCACCATATTCATTTGTATTTTAATTCCCTAAACATAATTTGTATATTAAAGTACAGTGAGGATGTAGAGTAATGTTCTGACCCAGTCTGATGTAAAACTCAGTGTAGTAACGTTGATATTTAATGTTGTCTGAGTACTCTGTTTAACTAGCCCTCTTCCTGTTGCCTTCATCTCTCTTGCAGCTCAGAAGACCTCCCCTGTCTGTTACCTCTGTAACCATGATAACTGCCCAACCGTTGAGTATGTTTATGACCATTTGACTGCTAATTTGACTCTGTGGTCGCGAGGTAAAATTGTGGACCTCCCTCCCTGCCCCACCCACTCCCCTCTGTCATCTGGAGGATGCTTGGTGTGTGTTGACAACCAGAAGATCTACGCTGTGTGTGACTCAGAGATCATCAAGCCAGTTTTTGAGGGCCAAGGCAACTTCATGCCTATCATCAAAGCCAGTGAGTTTCTGTGAGGGCCCACATAAGTACAACCTGGGAAGAGGATAGTCAATAGAGGGAACAAACAAAGCAGTTTACAGGAAATGGTCATAGGTGTCAATTTATTATTGCTAAGGTGCCATTGGAAGTTGTAGTTTATTATACAGTATGGTATATTGCTTTATTGTGTCTCAAACCAGTCACTGCTATGAGCATTTCCCAGCTGATCAGACGGGTGAGTTCCATTCAATATTAAAACTGTATTTCAAACAAAACATATCTTATTGTTATTTTACATTACAAGAGCAAATTCCATTACAGAGATCAGCAGCCTGGGTATTCTACAGTGTGTTTGTCTTCAACAGGTGGAGCTGGAGGTTTAGCCGGGCTTCCTGGTGAGTGCAGAAACCCACAGAACAGCAATGCTCAACTCAAGGTCGTGTGAGCCAAGGAAAAGAGGAAGAGATGCACCTGCAAGGAGGGTGTTAATATCTGATGAGATGTTCCTATTCAAGGAGGGTTCAGGATGAATGTTGAATGTTCAGGGTGAATGTTGTCTATTTCCTGTCTAGTTTCTATGGTTTAACTTGAGGGAACAGTACGCCCTATTAGAAAGCCAGATTATTGCAGTTTGATAGCTTTAACTCAGCACATAAGCAACAGGGGAAATTGGGTTTTCTAGGGTCTGAAAGTAAAGTCTTGGGAGAGGTCTCTGTGACAAGTTTGCGCATACGGTCCTGCCTTTCCATAGTGTGGTAGGTCAAACTATTCGGACACTACAGACGTTTATGTGAGAAGACTGATTTTTGGGATGTCTCATAGTCTGATAAACATGCTCTAGCTCTGCCACCTTTCACCGCAGATGTCTCATGGTCTGATAAACATGCTCCAGCTCTGCCACCTTTCACCGCAGATGTCTCATGGTCTGATAAACATGCTCTAGCTCTGCCACCTTTCACCGCAGATGTCTCATGGTCTGATAAACATGCTCTAGCTCTGCCACCTTTCACCGCAGATGTCTCATGGTCTGATAAACATGCTCTAGCTCTGCCACCTTTCACCGCAGATGTCTCATGGTCTGATAAACATGCTCTAGCTCTGCCACCTTTCACCACAGATGTCTCATGGTCTGATAAACATGCTCTAGCTCTGCCACCTTTCACCACAGATGTCTCATGGTCTGATAAACATGCTCTAGCTCTGCCACCTTTCACCACAGATGTCTCATGGTCTGATAAACATGCTCTAGCTCTGCCACCTTTCACCGCAGATGTCTCATGGTCTGATAAACATGCTCTAGCTCTGCCACCTTTCACCGCAGATGTCTCATGGTCTGATAAACATGCTCTAGCTCTGCCACCTTTCACCGCAGATGTCTCATGGTCTGATAAACATGCTCTAGCTCTGCCACCTTTCACCACAGATGTCTCATGGTCTGATAAACATGCTCTAGCTCTGCCACCTTTCACCACAGATGTCTCATGGTCTGATAAACATGCTCTAGCTCTGCCACCTTTCACCACAGATGCGGAAGTGGGACATAGGCAGTTTGGTGGATTGAAACGCATCCAATGCAAAAAAAAAAAAAAAAATCCTCTATCTTAAACTGAGGGATTTGGATGGGGATATTTTGGTTATGTAACTTAGATTGACACACCGGTGTGTCTCTAGGGGGTTAAACCATATACGTTTTGCTTCACCGAGTTTGTGTGTTTTGCACAGGGCCGGCCCGCTCATCAGGCACGATTAGGTGGCCGCCTGAGGCGGCAGATTGACCACGACGGCATTTTCTGAGCTAAACTGGCCAAGACGACCCTCCAGCAGCACATAAAACCTCACATAATTCTGCCCAAAAACAAGAACATTTTCTCTCAACCAGTGGCATATGGGCTTTTTGCTGAGCGCTGATGCCGCCTTGTGATAAGTAGTTCCCACTCAAAGGCAGGGGTGCTGTTGGAGAGAAGCATCGCTGCGGCGCTCCACTAACATTCTGTCCCAAAAATCCTCTAAGATAAGGCATG
Source organism: Oncorhynchus mykiss (assembly GCF_057628025.1). Taxonomy (NCBI): domain Eukaryota; kingdom Metazoa; phylum Chordata; class Actinopteri; order Salmoniformes; family Salmonidae; genus Oncorhynchus; species Oncorhynchus mykiss. The sequence goes on from NC_143024.1 coordinate 18,383,231, forward strand.
TAGCAGGTATAGCATATTGTTGAAGGATTATGTGTCCTTCTCTGTAGCCTACAGGCTAGAGACAAAATGTATGATCGGTTTCTCCGATCAAATTGCCTAAGCTAAATGGCACCCAATCAAATAAAAAATGCGCTGACATTTTAACAAACAACATATCTTAAAAACAGAACAGGTCAAAGTAAAATGGACAATATGGAATGGACAACCACGCTACTCACAACCGCTGTCCAGAAGATTCATTCCTTGGGCTAAATTGTCATGATCCGCAGTTTCAAGTTTGTGTCTGCTGATCATAGTGAAAAATAAAATACTCCTGCATTTCTTGCTGTGTAAACACAATGCAAATAGACTCAGGATAACTCCTCCTGATAAAGTTGGGTAACTGAGCTTAAATAACCAAATCACAGGAATCGGGACTAAATGAAGCCAATACAACGACCTGTTTTACAAACGGTAGGCCTACCACGTAGATGTGCACTCCTAAAATGGAATTTCCGGAGACACTGTTGGCTATACCTCAGCATGCACGGATTGACACCTTTTTGACTTATTGTTTTGGTTCTGTCCGGACCGTCTATGTTTGGTTCAGATTTGGTTCGGTCTGGACTAGCCTTGATTTGACCCAAACATAAGATGTCTATAAATTATGTATTTTCAACTTTCATTCAGAACTGAAAATGAACCTGATTTCAACATCTGTAAAATATATATTTTCAACCTTCATTCAGAACCTAAATAGAACCTAACTTCAATGTTTGGAAAATACATATTTTAGACGTATTTTCAATGTAATTTTGCTCACTGAGACTACTCTAGTTTTGCCTACAGTAGGAGGCAGAAAAGCCAGGCCCTGGTTTTGCATGGTTGATTGAAACATATGAAGTTCATCTGTATGGTTCATTGAAACATATGAAGTTCACTATGAAGTTGTGTTTTTACCATTGCTAGTATTTGCATTGTACTGTAATTGCTTGTCTGGTGAGGTTCATTGGTGTTAGTGATTAGTGTTCTGCAGAGGTGGACCAGGAAGAGGCCTCCAGATTAAAATACTGTATACAAGGGCCACATGTTTGAGTTCATAAATTCTCATCAGACATCGATCTGGACTGATCAAGAGGGTCCATTTTATGGGTTTCTTGTAAAAATCTTAACGGTCCACTAGCCAACTATAAAAGCATCAAGGGCGCAGTCATAATGTCAAAATTAATTCAAGTTCTTTCCTTGTGTATTGTCAGTTGATGCATAATCTATTCCGTCCTCTCTTTGTCATTGTTCTATTTGATTAGAAAAAGCACAGTCTACTATTTACATACAAGGGATTCTACAGCCATCAATATCCTGGTGCAAGTGATGCTCATCTTATGTGCTCTTTCCTTGTCTATTTTCAGAATAAACACCAAAGACCTGGGATCGCTGGCTGGGTATGTGTATATTTACACAGCTCATAAATAGCAGTACAATCACATCTGTTTATAAAACTGGTGAGGCCATACCCAGAGAAGAAGAAAGGGTGAAAGGGACAGGGAACAGGTTTTAGGAGTTCCATTCCTATTGACTAAAATCCATATCTGGATACACATCACTGATTTTAAAGTGTTTCAACTGATTGAGGGTTGTTCCCACAGCTGTCTCTCAGCCAAGCACAAAGCAGCTCTACAGGGGAATTTACATTTCAGGTCAATTACACCACCACTCCTAGTTACAGAAATGTCTTTGTTTCGAGTGGTCACTATGGCGATGAACAGTAAATACTAAAACAGAACAGTAGTCTTTCCCTGTTTACATCCCTGACTCCAGTATAACATGACGCCATATTGTATTCACAGTCTGGGACACTCATAAGGGGACTCCCTTAATCGACATCCACACCCCAGAACAGTTGTTGGGGGTTCACTGCCTTGGGCAGAACGGCAGATTTTTCAACCTTGCCGGCTCGGAGATTCAAACCAGCAACCGTTCAGTTCAGGGGTGCAACTTTCACTGGGGACGGGGGGGACACCCCCCACACACATTCTGAAATTGCATTTTTGTCCCCCCCAGTTTTATCATTGGAATGTGATACAGAAAGAGGCAACTGAGTGCTTTAGGACCATGCGGACGCCTCCGAGTGGTCGGGTAGGCTGTTTGGAGTGTTTATCCGACTGGATTAAATAAATACAAAGTCATGTCCCTCCCACTTCTAAACCCAAAATTGCACCCCTGGTTCAGTTACTGGCACAATTACCCTCAACACCATAAAGAATGGAACACAACGAGCAGATACATTATTAACAGCAGCTCCAGGGCTCCCACCCAGAAAAAAAATCAGCTTCCCCACGATGGCCTAAGGCAGGCTCCCCTATGCATCTCACAGACACACCCCACCCACCCTGTCAGCTCTGACAACACAAATATGTCAAGAGCATAACAGACCGTCTGTGGCAGACTATCACAAAGGTGTGATGCTATTATGAATCTAAATATGCCTCACTCTATTAACATAACTAAATAAACAGTTTTCCTCTGGTTACGTTACTACTCCACCTCCAGCTAACAATCTGTGCAGGAGAAGAAGAATACTGTTGTTACCTCTCCTTCCAACCAAGGTGCAGGAAGAGAAGAGCAACCACCTCTTCTTCTCTTCTTCTCCCCCATCTCACACACACCTCACACAAGATGAGCATCATCTAATCTTTTTACTTACATTTCAATAGAAGGTTCTGGATCCCAATGCTGTTTTGTCCGTATCTGACACCAATCTATTGCAGTGCAATACGCAGGCTGCTCTATTTAACCAACAGACAGAATATCATACCAGTTTTGTGAAGCAGACTGGATAATATAATACGTCCAGAGAGAGACGTGAACTGTCTTCAACACCTACAAGGGATCACTTGACCCAACCTCTATTTAAATGTGTCCCCAGAGTTGGAGTGACAACAGAGAAAGAGAGAGAGAAATATGTCAAGACCTTCCGAAGATGAGGGACAGATACTCTTAGCAGTAGAGAGACAAGAGAACAGTGGCTAAAGAGGAGGGACAGATATTCTTAGCAGTAGAGAGACAAGAGAACAGTGGCTAAAGAGGAGGGACAGATACTCTTAGCAGTAGAGAGACAAGAGAACAGTGGCTAAAGAGGAGGGACAGATACTCTTAGCAGTAGAGAGACAAGAGAACAGTGGCTAAAGAGGAGGGACAGATACTCTTAGCAGTAGAGAGACAAGAGAACAGTGGCTAAAGAGGAGGGACAGATACTCTTAGCAATAGAGAGACAAGAGAACAGTGGCTAAAGAGGAGGGACAGATATTCTTAGCAGTAGAGAGACAAGAGAACAGTGGCTAAAGAGGAGGGACAGATACTCTTAGCAGTAGAGAGACAAGAGAACAGTGGCTAAAGAGGAGGGACAGATACTCTTAGCAGTAGAGAGACAAGAGAACAGTGGCTAAAGAGGAGGGACAGATACTCTTAGCAGTAGAGAGACAAGAGAACAGTGGCTAAAGAGGAGGGGGGAGTTACACTGAGGACTCTCTGTCTCTCAATGATGTACAATTACTCATTTTGTATACACAACTATTACACAAAAACTTAGCTCACTTGCACCCCTATGAAATGTCTCTTACAAAACTGTCAGACTGTCTGACACTACAGTACATGAGGTACTTCTGAGAAAAATCATTAGTAAGACTTCTGGTCACACCCATGTAGATAGACAGCAGGAAGTTGGCATTTGAACTGTGAAGTTGAAGGCTACTTTGGAAATCACCCAAATGTATTTATATAATCTCAGAGCATTCCCATGTTACAGTTTGATCCATACCTTCATCATGTCCACTGTTAGGGGCTGATGAGTCTGAAGGGAACATAGACTGGTATTAGGATACTAAACCACATGGTTTAAGTCTGAAAGCTGTTGTTGAGAGACTATGGGAGTGTTTGGTATTAGATGAGAAATGTATGGAGGGTGTCGGGGAGAAAGAGAATTGCTTGGCCAGATGTTTGGATCATGGAAACAAGGTTGAATTCCTTTCAATGTGAAGTGTCATCTTCCTTTTATCTCTGATATGACTTGAATAAAAGTTTCAAGTTAAAAGTTTCAATGTCACATGCACAAGAACAGTCTTTATTGGAAGCTCTAACCCCAACAATGCAGTAATCAATAACAATGTAATACTAAAAATAACAAGGTAGAACAAAAACACACAAGATATACAATAAGAACACGAAAAAGTAAGTAAGCATACAGGGTCAGTTCCAGTACCATATCTGAAACAATCTGTCTGTAAACAATTGTTGGAAAAATGACTAGTGTCATGCACAAAGTTGATGTCCTGACTTGCCAAAACTATAGTTTGTTAACAAGAAATTTGTGGAGTGGTTTTAATGACTCCAACCTAAGTGTATGTAAACCTCCGACTCCAACTGTAAGTATCAAAAGTAAAAGTATAAATAATTTTAAATTCCTTATATAAAGCAAACCAGACGGCATCATTTTTCTTGTTTATTTAAGGATAGCCAGGGGCATGCTCTAACACTCAGACATCATTACAAAGGAAGCATGTGTTGAGTGAGTCCACCAGATCAGAGGCAGTAGAGATGACCAGGGATGTTCTCTTGATAAGTGTGTGAATTAGACCATTTTCTTGTCCTGCCAAGCATTCAAAATGTAACGAGGACTTTTGGGTGTCAAAGAAAATGTACGGAGTAAAAAGTATATAATTTTCTTTAGGAATGTAGTGAAGTAAAAGTAAAAGTCGGCAAAAATATAAATAATAAAGTACAGATACACTAAAAACGAATTAAGTAGTATTTTTACTTAAGTAGTTTACACCACTGGTTAGGAGTTAGGTTAAAGAGTTAGGGGAAGGGTTAGCTAACATACAAAGTAGTTAAAAAGTAGCAAGTAGTTGCAAAGTAGCTAAAGTTGTTCATGACAAGATTTGAACACGCAACCTTTGGTTTGCTAGACATTTGCGTTATATGCCCGGCTCCTCTGATCTGGGTCAGGTCCCGATTGGTGACCTCATGGCCTCTGGTCTGTGTGAAATACCAACCAGACCCGAAATTTGACATTTGTTTAGTTCCTAAACTAGAGGTCTTCTGGGAGCCGGAAATTAGACCGAACCAAAATGGACACGCTAACTTCCCACCCCAACCTAACAGAATCTGCCCATTTTTGAAAATCAATACCCTACCCAATTTGGATCCGAGGTGGACCAGATTCGACCCGAAACATGTACAAGATGAGAGAGGGCCGGGTCCAAGTAGGGTCGGGTGTATATCTAACCCAAAATGATCTAAAAGATTAAAAGTGCAGCTTTATTGCTGTGTATGCCAGCAAAATTGATTTGACTTGATGTTTGAAGTTTTCTATCACTATAGGTGAATGTGTATTCGGAAATGTTTTCTTTTTTTTGAGTAGGATGATTGTAGAAAAGGCTCTAATTTTTCTTAAACTTTAGTTAAATGTCCCTTCAATTGCAGGCGCCTCTGAGCCACAAAAATGTGTAGAGATCGATTCGTATCAGTCCTCAAATGGCGCCGCTGACGTTATGCAGCATTTTGGGCACTAGAGCTCTCTATACATCTCTACGCTCTGAGCGGCACACCTGCAACCAATTTTATATTTTAGTTCTGTGCCATACAATCCAGGCAGTTTTAAAGAACCTCTCTACCTTTATCTGTGCGTCCAATACTCGAACGTAAGTAATCCGAAATATTGTTTACAGTTGATTTCCTTTTTCATGCATGTATAGTGCGTGTGCATATTCAATTAGATCTATAATTAAATGTCCTGTATACCTTGATTATAAAATAGCTCAATTGTTTAATATTCTTGCCTCACCACAAAATATCATAAAGATGTTCCTGAAAAGTGCAATATGCACTCATTTTACGATGCGCTGTAGGATGTTGAGTTACATCTTGATACGATTGGAAGGATCTTATTTATATATTTGTAAATGCTTTGGAGAGAATTCTAATTATAGTTCGAATACTTTAAGATTGTTACTGTGTGTATGTGAAGGAATATTATGTTGTAAAATGTGCTGAAGCTAACGTTTTTATTTTTAGCACATAAGTCAATGGAATTAAATGGACGATTTCAAAGGGCGAAAATAAATGGGAGCTCAAACTCTCTTAAACGCAACAAGTCTTTCTCCCTATACGTGTCCTCCAACCGGGACAGCTGCACGCGTATCAGCTCCTATCTCACCCAGTGCATTCAGAATAGGCAACCTGCCATAACCAGGTTATGCGATGATCGCGTGACAGACAGCAGTGCATAATTCCAATAATGTGTCGGTAACTCTGCATTAATAACTTAACTTATTTTTCAACGAAAGCCACGGGACAGAACTAGCGTATGACGAGTGAGTCACTCTGCTTTATGGTGACAAATATCACACTTGGCTCGAGTCATTCAACATTTGTCTTAACTATCTTATTTAAAAACGAACATAACAATATTCTGCAACAAATATAGGACGAATGAAAGTGAAATTAAAATGAGCAATAACAATATTTTCATCCTCTCCTGCAACAAGTACACTACATGAACAAAAGTATGTGGACACCTGCTCCTGGAACATCTCATTCCAAAATCATGGGCATTGATATGGAGTTGGTCCTGCATTTGCTGCTATAACAGCCTCCATTCTTCTGGGAAGGCTTTCCACTAGATGCTGGAACATTGCTGCTATAACAGCCTCCACTCTTCTGGGAAGGCTTTCCACTAGATGCTGCTATAACAGCCTCCACTCTTCTGGGAAGGCTTTCCGTTTGGCGGTTAGGTCTGGTTCACAGTCATCGGTTAGGCCTGGTTCAGTCAGCGTTCAAATTCATCCCAAAGGTGTTCGATGGGGTAAATGCCAGGATCTGTGCAGGCCAGTCAAGTTCTTCCACGCTGAACTCGACAAACCATTTATGTATGGACCTCGCTTTGTGCACAGGGTCATTGTCACGCTGAAACAGGAAAGGGACTTCCCCAAACTGTTGCCACAAAGTTGGAAGCACAAAATTGCCTAGAATGTATGCTGTAGGGATAAGATTTATCTTCACTAGAACTAAGAGCCCCAGACCATTATTCCTCTTCCACCGAACTTTACATTTGGCACTATGCATTTGGACAGATAGCGTTCTCCTGGCATCCGCCGAACCCAGATTACTCCGGATTGTCAGATGGTGAAGTGTGATTCAACACTCTAGAGAACACGTTTCCAGAGTCCAATGGTGGCAAGCTTTACTCCACTCCAGCTGAAGTTTGGCATTGCACATGGTGATCTTAGGCTTGTGTGCGTCTGCTCAGCCATGGAAACTAATTCCATGAAGATCCCAACAAACAGTACATGTGCTGTTGTTGCTTCCAGTGGCAGTTTGGAACTCGGTAGTGAGTGTTGCAACTGAGGACAGCCAATTTTAAATGTATTATTTTTATATTTTTTTACGCTCTTCAGCACTCGGCAGAACCTTTCTGTGCGCTTGTGCAGCCTACCACTTCGCGGTTGAGGTGTTGTTGCTCCTAGACTTTCCACTTCGCAATAACAGTACTTAGTTGACCGGGGCAGCAGGGCTGAAATTTGACTAACTGACTTGTTGGAAAGTTGCCATCTTATGACAGTGCCGCGTTGAAAGTCACTAAGCTCTTCAGTACGGGTCATTCTACTGCCAATGTTTGTCTATGGAGATTGCATGGCGGTGTGTGCGATTCTATACATCTGTCAGCAACTTGTGTGGCTGAAGTAGTCAAATACACTAAATGGCCTTCAAATTAGTGGATCTCCCTGGCATATTACAACATTTATGCAGCAGCATACAAGACATATTTTTGGACTCACTGTTGTGCTATGGTCACTTGAACAGGAAGGTGGTGCTGCAGACCTTGTGGGAAAACTGTCATCAAAGTCTGGCATTCTCTAGATGAAGTCATGCTGGATTGATAGCATGGCCAATGTATTCAACTTCTGGCCCATGGAGTTGCGTGTGAATGTTTATCCTTTTAAGCTTAGGAAAAGAGACCCTTCGGACAGATGTTTAAAACCCTTAAACCCAGACTTGAACCATACACCCTCTCCACCAAATGACAGGCAGGGAAGCAACACGTTCATTTAGACACTGATTCCTTCCTAACCACTCACGGTTGATTTTTTTCCCACTTCTGAATATCTTTGGCCGATGAACACCAAAACATTGTATCTTTAATTTGTCTTCTTATGAAAAGGATTTGCCAGTAGATTGTCAAAATGATTCATGATGACGGCTTATCTAGCTTGCTAGCCTGCTACCTAACATTTTGAAAGTATGATGGTGACATGATTTGTCATATCAAAGCTAGAAATGTGATTTGTCCATTTTTATCTGTGGCCAATGGACGGGCACTTCTATTGTAAATCTATGGCAGCACCCAAGGGGACTTCATCTGCCTAGCTCTCCCTGTAGATTATGTGGTGAGTGTCCCCATGAGTGACAACATTGAGCCAATAAAGTTATATTATGTGATTAGTTAGGCCAGTTAGCCTCCCTCACATCATTCAAGAAGATTGAAATTCATATTCCCGTGAAACTAATTGAGATCAAATGGTTGGCATGCGTGCGGCATGGACATTTGACCTCTAAAACGTAAAGAATTGTCGTTCACGATTGACAGTGATGGCCAAATAAAAACTATAACACTGGTTATAATACATGTAAAGCAATTGCCATGTGTGGTCAACTGACAACTCCAGCACCATTTTGATTGAGACAATATTATTGTGTTGCTTTGAGACAAGCATGGGAACTCCTCTTGACAGATCAATCAGTCAGATGTCTGTTTTCACTGAATCTCCGTTTCGATATTTGGTTACAATTAGGCTGGGAAATGTCAGCTAATTTGATCAAGAGCATTCACCTCATTCATCTAGAATTTGAAAACAAGGCAGATATTGTACACACACGCATTATGGCCTACTGATGAGCTTCCCTGATTTCCTGAACTATACAATACTTTTCTGATTCATTTCAGTCTCTTGGCCTACCTGATGAGCTTCCCTGATTTCCTGAACTTTACAATACTTTTCTGATTCATTTCAGTCTCTTGGCCTACCTGATGAGCTTCCCTGATTTCCTGAACTATACAATACTTTTCTGATTCATTTCAGTCTCTTGGCCTACCTGATGAGCTTCCCTGATTTCCTGAACTATACAATACTTTTCTGATTCATTTCAGTCTCTTGGCCTACCTGATGAGCTTCCCTGATTTCCTGAACTATACAATACTTTTCTGATTCATTTCAGTCTCTTGGCCTACCTGATGAGCTTCCCTGATTTCCTGAACTATACAATACTTTTCTGATTCATTTCAGTCTCTTGGCCTACCTGATGAGCTTCCCTGATTTCCTGAACTATACAATACTTTTCTGATTCATTTCAGTCTCTTGGCCTACCTGATGAGCTTCCCTGATTTCCTGAACTATACAATACTTTTCTGATTCATTTCAGTCTCTTGGCCTACCTGATGAGCTTCCCTGATTTCCTGAACTATACAATACTTTTCTGATTCATTTCAGTCTCTTGGCCTACCTGATGAGCTTCCCTGATTTCCTGAACTATACAATACTTTTCTGATTCATTTCAGTCTCTTGGCCTACTGATGAGCTTCCCTGATTTCCTGAACTATACAATACTTTTCTGATTCATTTCAGTCTCTTGGCCTACTGATGAGCTTCCCTGATTTCCTGAACTATACAATACTTTTCTGATTCATTTCAGTCTCTTGGCCTACCTGATGAGCTTCCCTGATTTCCTGAACTATACAATACTTTTCTGATTCATTTCAGTCTCTTGGCCTACCTGATGAGCTTCCCTGATTTCCTGAACTATACAATACTTTTCTGATTCATTTCAGTCTCTTGGCCTACCTGATGAGCTTCCCTGATTTCCTGAACTATACAATACTTTTCTGATTCATTTCAGTCTCTTGGCCTACCTGATGAGCTTCCCTGATTTCCTGAACTATACAATACTTTTCTGATTCATTTCAGTCTCTTGGCCTACCTGATGAGCTTCCCTGATTTCCTGAACTATACAATACTTTTCTGATTCATTTCAGTCTCTTGGCCTACCTGATGAGCTTCCCTGATTTCCTGAACTATACAATACTTTTCTGATTCATTTCAGTCTCTTGGCCTACTGATGAGCTTCCCTGATTTCCTGAACTATACAATACTTTTCTGATTCATTTCAGTCTCTTGGCCTACTGATGAGCTTCCCTGATTTCCTGAACTATACCATACTTTTCTGATTCATTTCAGTCTCTTGGCCTACTGATGCGAATACATATTTGTACACTTTCCCCATAGGCTATTCAAGTCATTTGACTTATTCTTTATTGTTTAAAAAGGCCTACATTGTTTACATTTTTTAAAACATTTTTAATTTCACCTTTTTCTTTAACCAGGTAGGCCAGTTGAGAACAAGTTCTCATTTACATCTGTGACCTGGCCAAGATAAAGCAAAGCAGTGCGACACAAACGAGTTACACATGGAAGAAACAAACGTACAGTCCAGAACACAATAGAAGATCTGTATACAGTGTGTGCAAAAGAAGTAAGGAGTAGCAATAAATAGGCCTTAGTGGCAAAGTAATTACAATTTAGCAATTAACACTGGAATGATAGATGTGCAGATGAGGATGTGCAAGTATAAATACTGGTGTAAAAGAGCAACAACAAATATGGGGTAGGTAGTTGGTTGGATGGGCTATTTACAGGTTTTAAAATATTGCTGTAGCTTGTGTTTTGTCACATTTATAGTCTGCAGTCAAAAATCCATCAAATGGGCAGTCAGCACAGCAAATATAAAACAGCTGGTGTTTAACTTGTGGCCGTCAATGAACAGCAGGCAGCAGCTTGAAGATATGTCAAAATACAATGGCAGGAAGAATCTTTTTTTTTTTTAATAGGTGAGTACAACTGGAAAGGTGGACTATAACTTCCCCCTCATATTGTAGGCCTAAAATCGGTGTATCCACTCTTCATTGGCCTACGCTATTGGTTGCATTTAACCTGTTTGGGGTAGGGGGCAGCATTTTCACTTTTGGATAAATAGCGTGCCCAAACTGAACTGCCTCCTACTCTGTCCCAGATCCTAATATATGCATACTATCATTAGTATTGGATAGAAAACACTCTGAAGTTTCTAAAACTGTTTTAATCATGTCTGTGAGTATAACATAACTTATTTAGCAGGCGAAAACCCGAGGACAAACCATTCAGATTATTATTTTTAAGTGTGTCTTTTCAATAAGTTTTCATGGGGAATCCAGAATTCTAATCAACTTTCCTGCAGTTCCTACCGCTTCCACTGGATGTCACCAGTTTGTAGAAATTGGTTGAGGTCTTTCCTTTGTGTAATGAAGAAGTACCATAGCTCAGAACGAGCGTCACTTCATGTGTACCTTTTGATAGAGGCGCATAACCAGAAAAGTAGCGTCAGTTTGTTTTGCTCCTGTATTGTACACAGATCATCCTGTCTTCAATTTGATCGATTATATAAGTTTAGAAATACCTAAAGTTGTATTACAAAAGTAGTTTGAAATGTTTTGGCAAAGTTTACAGGTAACTTTTGAGATATTTTGTAGCGACGTTGCGTAAGTTGGAAGCGGTGTTTTTCTGGATCAAACGCGCCAAATAAATGGACATTTTGGATATATATCGACGGAATTAATCGAACAAAAGGACCATTTGTGATGTTTATGGGACATATTGGAGTGCCAACAAAAGAAGCTCGTCAAAGGTAAGGCATGATTTATATTTTTATTTCTGCGTTGTGTCGCGCCTGCAGAGTTTAAATATGCTACTCTCATTGTTTACTGTTGTTCTATCATCAGATAATAGCTTCTTATGCTTTCGCCGAAAAGCCTTTTTGAAATCTGACATGTTGGCTGGATTCACAACGAGTGTAGCTTTAATTTGCTATCTTGCATGTGTAATTTAATGAATTTTCCCTGGCTATTGGCCATGTGGGACACAAGCTTCCCGCCTACCCCAGAGAGGTTTTAATAAATGGATCGTTCGTTGTGTTGCTCTCTGTATGTATGTCGGAGTAGCTTGTCATTAAAAAAATGTGTGTGGTATAAAAAAAATATTATTGTAACGTCTCCAGTCATGTAGAATTGCAGGAAATGAATACCATCTTAATTAAAGATTCCCAATTTAAGAGATTGACCTGATATTTCTTATATCCGTAGATTACGGCAGGTAGCTGTAGCCATCGTGGTTAGTGTTGGGCCAGCAACCTGATTTATTTTGAACAAACGCAACGGAACATAACTAGTTTGAGTCAATCAGCTTTATGCTGACGCATATCACACTTTACTCGACTCATTCAACATTAGTCAACTTCTATTTAAAATAACAAAAATGGCCCATAAAATAACACATTTACAAAAATATAGGACCAATAAAATGTGACATTAAAATATACCTTTTCATAACTTTTTAAGCTACATGGTGATACATTGGTTAACGCCTACTAAAACTAAATAGGCCATGCTTATGTTAATAATACTCTGTTGCGCTTCACTGCACTGACATTTCTTCCCTCCTTATCAACGACAAACGACGTCCATGCAGAGGATTTCCTTCAGTTTTTCCTCCATTTAGGCCTGCTCTTTCTCCTTCCGTTTGTATTTTTTTAATGTGAAAAATAATCTTTCATACGCTCACTATGAAAATTCAATGTGTGAAATGTGCCTTTATGTTGGTCATAAATGACCAACATCAATGCCAAGGGGTGGTAGGTAGCCTAGTGGTTAGTGTTGGGCCAGTAACCGACATTTTGCAGAATGGAATCCCCAAGCTGACAAGGTAAAAATCTGTCATTCTGCCCCTGAACAAGGCAGATCAATACTTCATGACTGGGGGGAAAATGGCTCAGTACTCTTGATGACATTGATGAATGGCAGCAAAAGTTTGCATAATGTTTACACAATGTTTATTTGCTTTACGCCACAGTAACATCCAAACATGAGTGGGGCGATACATCCAAGTAAGTCAACAATGTGTTTTTGAGTTTTAGTCATATAGAAATCGTTAACAAGACCACGAGTGGGTGTTTGCACATGCATGAGCCCTTTTTTTCTTTGTTTCGTAGTCTGCCTGGCTCTGTGTCTGGCTGGCTGGGCTGTATCTGGTGCTTCTGTTGAAGGTGAGCTGTTCTCATGCCTGCCATGCATGTGTTCATCAAGTTGATCTCACCATTTCATTTGTGCATTTTTAATTCCCTAAACATAATTTGTATATTAAAGTACAGTGAGGATGTAGAGTAATGTTTTGACCCAGTCTGATCTAAAACTCAGTGTAGTAACGTTGATATTTAATGTTGTCTGAGTACTCTGTTTAACTAGCCCTCTTCCTGTTGCCTTCATCTCTCTTGCAGCTCAGAAGACCTCCCCAGTCTGTTACCTCTGTAACCATGATAACTGCCCAACCGTTGAGTATGTTTATGACCATTTTACTGCTAATTTGACTCTGTGGTCGCGAGGTAAAATGGTGGACCTCCCTCCCTGCCCCACCCACTCCCCTCTGTCATCTGGAGGATGCTTGGTGTGTGTTGACAACCAGAAGATCTACGCTGTGTGTGACTCAGAGATCATCAAGCCAGTCTTTGAGGGCCAAGGCAACTCCATGCCTATCATCAAAGCCAGTGAGTTTCTGTGGGGGCCCATGAAAGTACAACCTGGGAAGAGGATAGTCAATAGAGGGAACAAACAAAGCAGTTTACAGGAAATGGTCATAGGTGTCAATTTATTATTGCTAAGGTGCCATTGGAAGTTGTAGTTTATTATACAGTATGGTATATTGCTTTATTGTGTCTCAAACCAGTCACTGCTATGAGCATTTCCCAGCTGATCCAGCCCTTTGTTGTAGGGACTCATTCCTGTACTGTCATTACAGATTGCCCCAGCATTGTTTCAACTAATAATACCTGTCCTGTCATTACAGATTGCAAAAGCATTGTTTCAACATAATAATACCTGTACTGTCATTACAGATTGCAAAAGCATTGTTTCAACTGATTGGACGGGTGAGTGCCATTCAATATTCAAACTGTATTTCACTTTGTTGTTCATCGAGGAATTTCTACAAATCTATTCTGAAGATCAACAATCTGTAGTAGTGTATAACAGTCTTAGATGATGATTAGTGTTCAAATGCTCCCCTGTCCTCCTCTCCCACAAACAGATCCAAATGTCCCCACTTCCACCCCTGGTGGTACTGGGAGGTTATCTAAGGAAGAAGAGATCACTATTGGCATTTTAGCTGCTACCCTCTCCTTCCTTGCCATCCTCGGCATTGTTGCTTGGCGCTACAAGGACCAGATTAAGTAAGCAGGCGGTTTACGGGCTAAAATACATATCCCCCTCTATCGGTGAATACAGGTTTAACACATGTGGTATACATGCTTTTATACAGTCACTAAGCCTGGGCACCTAACCTGACTCTTTCATTTAACTATATTGTTGCCTTCTGTGTTTTTAAAGAGCGGTGAGAGAATTACACATCAATGTGCTCTCTTTTGGCAGATTTATTTGACTGATTGTCTTTTCAGGTGTCTTCCAGTGGCCCTTCCAGCGGTCAAATCAGGGGAACCCCAGTGTTATCCAAATTAACTGAAGAAAGAGTTTGATACCATCAGCCGAGGAATAGTTGGACCTGCAGGGAATAGGGGTGTGCCAAGATTTGAATCTCATTTACATTTACCCTGTTTAGAAATGTATTGGATATGTCCTATTTAAACCTATGGTGTGTATTTAATCTGCAACCAGTGTTCTCTTAGGTTCAGATGACCTTCAGCTCTATCAGCCAGGTGGCTGTGTAGCTGTAACACTGTCTCCCCATCACGTCGGGTTGTTAGTTTAAAAGCTTTAACTCTGCACATTTACAACAGGCAAGTTTTTAAAAACAGTGCTTCAAACTAATCATGGTCTAGATTGAAGACCATTAATAGTCAGTTGAATCAGTTGTGCTATAGATTGTTTACCTAAGCAGCCCATATATTTATCCCAGATTGTGAATACAATAAGGCATTATGTCATACTGGAGTCAGGGAGGTAAACAGGAAAGCTCTTGTTCTGTTTTGGTATTAACTGTTCATATCCATAGTGACCCACTTGAAACAAATAGACATTTCTGTATCTAGGTTTGGTGTAATTGACCTGATTTGTAAATCGACCTGTACAGTTGCTCTGTGTTTGGCTGAGAGACTGCTGTGGGAACAACCATGACACAGAAAACTGGATTAAAAGTTGAAATGCTTTCAGTGTGTATCCAGATATGGATTTTAGTCAATAGGAATGGAACTCCTAAAACCTGTTTCCTGTCCCTTTCACCCTTTCTTCTTCTCTGGGTATGGCCTCACCAGTTGTATAAACAGATGCTATGCAAACTGCTATTTATGAGCTGTGTAAATATACACATACCCAGCCAGCGATCCCAGGTCTTTGGTGTTTATTCTGAAAATAGACAAGGAAAGAGCACATAAGATGAGCATCACTTGCACCAGGATATTGATGGCTGTAGAATCCCTTGTATGTAAATAGTAGACTGTGCTTTTTCTAATCAAATAGAACAATGACAAAGAGAGGACGGAATAGATTATGCATCAACTGACAATACACAAGGAAAGAACTTGAATTAATTTTGACATGACTGCATAATCTAGTCTGCTTTGGTGACAAAACAGATGTCACTGTGATAGACTGCGTCCAGTTTGTTGAGTAGAGTGTTGGAGGCTATTTTATAGATGACATCACCGAAGTTGAGGATCGGTAGGATGGTCAGTTTTACGAGAATGTGTTTGGCAGCATGAGTGAAGGATGCTTTGTTGCGATAAAGGAAGCTGATTCTAGATTTAATTTTGGATTGGAGATGCTTAATGTGAGTCTGGAAGGAGAGTTTACAGTCTAACCAGACACCCAGGTATTTGTAGTTGTCCACGTATTCTAAGTCAGAGCCGTCCAGAGTAGTGATGCTGGACGGGCGAGCAGGTGCGGGCAGCGATTGAAAAGCATGCATTTAGTTTTACTTTACTACGCACAATTAGTCTAGTGTCGTCCGGGTTAGGGAGGGCTTGGCCGGTAGGGATGTCCTTGTCTCATCGCGCACCAGCGACTCCTGTGGCGGGCCGGACGCAGTGCGCGCTAACCAAGGTTGCCAGGTGCACAGTGTTTCCTCCGTCACATTGGTGCGGCTGGCTTCCGGGTTGGATGCGTGCTGTGTTAAGAAGCAGTGCGGCTTGGTTGGGTTGTGTATCGGAGGACGCATGACATTCAACCTTCGTCTCTCTCGAGCCCGTACGGGAGTTGTAGCGATGAGACAAGATAGTAGCTACTACAACAATTGGATACCACGAAATTGGGGAGAAAAGGCGTAAAAAAATAATAATAATAATTTTTAAAAAATTATAGACTGATCATTTCTTTGTCAGTGGGCAAACGTACAAAATCAGCAGGGGATCACTGTAAGGGGACAGGACAACTTCACCGCATCAAAGGGATGATGGACGGGGCCATACTACCACTGGTGGAAATATGTATTTTGTCTTATGGGGTCATAAGATAGTAGCTTCCCCCATTGGGTCATAAGATAGTAGCTTCCCCCATTGGGTCATAAGATAGTAGCTTCCCCCATTGGGTCATAAGATAGTAGCTTCCCCCATTGGGTCATAAGATAGTAGCTTCCCCCATTGGGTCATAAGATAGTAGCTTCCCCCATTGGGTCATAAGACAAAATACATATTTCCACCAGTGGTAGTATATACAGTGAGGGGAAAAAAGTACTTGAGGAATACCTGACATGATGACTCCTTGCTGTCCCCAGTCCACCTGACCGTGCTGCTGCTCCAGTTTAAACTGTTCTGCATTATTATTATTCGACCATGCTGGTCATTTATGAACATTTGAACATCTTGGCCATGTTTTGTTATAATCTCCACCCGGCACAGCCAGAAGAGGAC
The DNA here is from genome assembly GCF_057628025.1 of Oncorhynchus mykiss. Lineage (NCBI taxonomy): Eukaryota > Metazoa > Chordata > Actinopteri > Salmoniformes > Salmonidae > Oncorhynchus > Oncorhynchus mykiss. Next base: position 18,400,205 of record NC_143024.1, read on the forward strand.
TGGCCACCCCACATAGCCTGGTTCCTCTGTAGGTTTCTTCCTAGGTTTTGGCCTTTCTAGGGAGTTTTTCCTAGCCACCGTGCTTCTACACCTGCATTGCTTGCTGTTTGGGGTTTTAGGCTGGGTTTCTGTACAGCACTTTTAGATATCAGCTGATGTACGAAGGGCTATATAAATACAGTTGATTTGATTTGATCCCCTGCGGATTTTGTACGTTTGCCCACTGACAAAGAAATGATCAGTCTATAATTTTTTAAAATTTTACCCCTTCTTCTCCCCAATTTTCGTGGTATCCAATTGTTTTTAGTAGCTACTAGGTTCGAGCTTTAAGCGTCCGTGAGTTTTAATAGGTTCATTTAGAACCGAACACTGAAACTCAGGGTAGGAGTGTTCATTCAAGAAAGTCTGTTGAAGTTGAATTGAGAAGATGGATGATGGGATTCAAGGTTGATGTTCTATTGATGTGTTGAGAAGAAGAGTTTGTGACTACAGTACCAGTCAAAAGTTTCTTTATTTTTACTATTTTATAAATTGTAGAATAATAGTAAAGACATCAAAACTATAAAATAACACATGGAATCATGTAGAAACCAAAAAAAAAGTGTTAAACAAATCAAAATATATTTTATATGAGATTCTTCAAAGTAGCCACCCTTTGCCTTGATGACAGCTGTTCCCATAGACTTTGTCACAGAAAAATGAGAAGCGCTACACTGTCTGTATGGTAAATTGTACATTGCTGGGAGGGGTTTCTATTTAATTAATTATTTTCTGGCTACTTGGAGTTTATATAATTCATTATATTTCTATAAGACTCATTCTATTGCTCTGTGATTGAATTTGGAAGTGGAATCAATCAATATGACACACTACCTCCCTGTGTTAAGAGAGTAAAGGCCACCCAGAGAGGCACTGAGGTGGACCGGGAGCTCCAGACACTGAAAAATGTGATCCTGCAGGGGTGGCCTGAAGTGAAAAAACATGTACCCCTGGAAGTAGCCATGTATTTTCACAACAGAGATGAGCTGAGTGTGCAAAATTGAGTTATCTTCAGAGGTGAGCGAGGCATTGTGCCTACCGCCCTGAGGTCAGAGATAATGCAGTTAATCCATTCCTCACACATAGGAACAGAGAAGAGCTTCGCGAATGTGTCTACTGGCCAGGCATGAACGCACAGCTGAGAACAAACATGGCACAATGTAGCACCTGCCCTGCATGGGGTGTGATGCAGCAGGAAGAGATGCTGAGGCCACACGAAGCACCAAAGCGTCCCTGGGAAAAATACGGGACTGACCCGTTCCAGTTCAACTATAGAGACTACATGGTCACAGTAGATTATCTCTCCAACTTCTGGGAAGTGAACCATTGAGAACACAGTCAAACGGTCATTAGAAAACTGAAGACACAATTTGCACGCTATGGGATACCTGACATCCTTTACTCAGACAATGGCCCCCAGTACTCTACAGACTAGTTCTGAAGTTTCATCAAGGCTTGGGACTTTACACACAAAACATAGTCTCCTGGATACCCGTAAAGTAATGGGAAAATGGAATAGGAGGTGAAAACAGTGTTGTAACGTTGCATTGATGTGACGACTGCTGTTCATCAAATTATTAACTGTTTATAATTACGTGATTAAATGAATCAGGTAATTATTAACACATTAACCTTTGGCTTTGAGTTTCAATTTCCCAAATTAACTCAAAGAATATAGATTTTACAACAGTCGCTAATTAATCAATTTCCTCTACAGTCTCATTCTGAACGTCACATAATCTGGGAATCTGCACAAACCCGAGTCTCACTAAATAAGTCCCTACCATTGAATTGATTATTTATTTAATAACAAGCTAAAATGATATAAGATACACAAACAGAGTCTAGACCATTGATTAGAACTTAGTACAATGAAACAGGTCCCTAGCGGGCCAACACAATATGTGTTACACAAAATGGTGATTTGAAAAGAGAGAATGCAATGGATGTAATGGAGTCCAGGTGAGTATCATGATGATCTGCAGGTGCACATAATGATGGTTGCCAGGTGTGCGTAATGATGGATCCCAGGACAGGTGGTTAGTATACAGGCGATGTCGAACACCGGAGGGGAGGAGCAGGAGTAGACTTGACAGTAGTCTAATTCTACAACAGAAACACTACCATTCAAAAGTTTGGGGTCACTTACAAATGTTCTTGTTTCTTAAAGAAAAGCAAATGTTTTTTCCATTAAAATAACATCAAATTGATCAGAAATACAGTGTAGACATTGTTAATGTTGTAAATGACTATTGTTGCTGGAAACGGCTGATTTGTTATGGAATATCTACATTAACAGCAACCATCACTCCTGTGTTCCAATGGCACGTTAGGTTAGCTAATCCAAGGTTATCATTTTAAAAGGCTAATTGATCATTAGAAAACCCTTTTGCAATTATGTTAGCACAGCTGAAAACTGTTGTCTGATTAAAGAAGCAATAAAACTGGCCTTTAGGCCTTTAGACTAGTTGAGTATCTGGTTTGGCGACAGTAAAACAAGCAGTGTCAGATTGAAAAGGTGAAACTGTATTACTCTAACCTTGATTGATGGGGACATGGTCATTACTGTGGAGATTGGTGGCAGGTTTGTACAGTGCCTTGCGAAAGTATTCGGCCCCCTTGAACTTTGCGACCTTTTGCCACATTTCAGGCTTCAAACATAAAGATATAAAACTGTATTTTTTTGTGAAGAATAAACAACAAGTGGGACACAATCATGAAGTGGAATGACATTTATTGGATATTTCAAACTTTTTTAACAAATCAAAAACTGAAAAATTGGGCGTGCAAAATTATTCAGCCCCTTTACTTTCAGTGCAGCAAACTCTCTCCAGAAGTTCAGTGAGGATCTCTGAATGATCCAATGTTGACCTAAATGACTAATGATGATAAATACAATCCACCTGTGTGTAATCAAGTCTCCGTATAAATGCACCTGCACTGTGATAGTCTCAGAGGTCCGTTAAAAGCGCAGAGAGCATCATGAAGAACAAGGAACACACCAGGCAGGTCCGAGATACTGTTGTGAAGAAGTTTAAAGCCGGATTTGGATACAAAAAGATTTCCCAAGCTTTAAACATCCCAAGGAGCACTGTGCAAGCGATAATATTGAAATGGAAGTAGTATCAGACCACTGCCGTCCCTCTAAACTTTCAGCTCATACAAGGAGAATACTGATCAGAGATGCAGCCGAGAGGCCCATGATCACTCTGGATGAACTGCAGAGATCTACAGCTGAGGTGGGAGACTCTGTCCATAGGACAACAATCAGTCGTATATTGCACAAATCTGGCCTTTATGGAAGAGTGGCAAGAAGAAAGCCATTTCTTAAAGATATCCATAAAAAGATGCTTGTTTAAAGTTTGCCACAAGCCACCTGGGAGACACACCAAACATGTGGAAGAAGGTCAGATGAAACCAAAATTGAACTTTTTGGCAACAATGCAAAACGTTATGTTTGGCGTAAAAGCAACACAGCTCATCACCCTGAACACACCATACCCACTGTCAAACATGGTGGTGGCAGCATCATGGTTTGGGCCTGCTTTTCTTCAGCAGGGACAGGGAAGATGGTTAAAATTGATGGGAAGATGGATGGAGCCAAATACAGGACCATTCTGGAAGAAAACCGGATGGAGTCTGCAAAAGACCTGAGACTGGGACGGAGATTTTGTCTTCCAACAAGACAATGATCCAAAACATAAAGCAAAATCTACAATGGAATGGTTCAAAAATAAACATATCCAGGTGTTAGAATGGCCAAGTCAAAGTCCAGACCTGAATCCAATCGAGAATCTGTGGAAAGAACTGAAAACTGCTGTTCACAAATGCTCTCCATCCAACCTCACTGAGCTCGAGCTGTTTTGCAAGGAGGAATGGGAAAACATTTCAGTCTCTCGATGTGCAAAACTGATAGAGACATACCCCAAGCGACTTACAGCTGTAATCGCAGCAAAAGGTGGCGCTACAAAGTATTAACTTAAGGGGGCTGAATAATTTTGCACGCCCAATTTTTTAGTTTTTGATTTGTTAAAAAAGTTTGAAATATCCAATAAATGTCGTTCCACTTCATGATTGTGTCCCACTTGTTGTTGATTCTTCACAAAAAAATACAGTTTTATATCTTTATGTTTGAAGCCTGAAATGTGGCAAAAGGTCACAAAGTTCAAGGGGGCCAAATACTTTCGCAAGGCACTGTAAGTTCCATGACTGCCGTTAGCTGGAGAACACAAAATAAAAGAGATTAATCAGTAATTTGTCTTTCACACCACAATAAAAGTACTGCTGCTAATACTGTCTGTCAACTGTGACAAACTTCCCATGTCACATCCTGTCACTCATTCATACAACAGCCTCTAGCAGCTTTGTTCTTAGTGTGTGTGTGTTTACTCACTGAGGCACTGCACGTCCCAAAATGGTGCCTGTAAGAGAGAAAAAAACTGGTTGAAAAGAGGACAGAGAGAGAAAGAAAATATTCTAGTAGATGTCCTGATTGAACATGTCAGGATTTACACCAACACTCACATGACATGACAACAAGGCTAATCTGAAAACAAGACTCCCTAAATTCTATCAGCACATCGATTGTGAAACCAGGTCTGGTAAAACCCTGGATCATTGTTATTCTATCTTCCGCGACGCATATAAGGTCCTCCCCCGCCCTCCTTTCGGAAAAGCTGACCACGACTCAATTTTGTTTCTTTCAGCGTACAGACAGAAACTAAAACAAGAAGCTCCCGCGCTCAGGTCTGTCAACGCTGGTCCGACCAATCTGATTCCACGCTTCAAGACTGCTTCGATCACGTGGATTGGGTTCCGCATTGCGTCCAACAACAAGGTGAGCGAGTTCATTAGAAAGTGCATTGGCGATGTTGTACCCACAGCGTCTATTAAAACATTCCCAAACCAGAAACCGTGGATTGATGGCAGCATTCGCGCGAAACTGATAGCGCGAACCACTGCTTTTAACCAGGGAAAGGTGACCGGAAACATGACCGAATACAAACATTGTAGCTATTCCCTCCACAAGGCAATCAAACAAGCTAAGCGTCAGTATAGAGAAAAAGTAGAGTTGCAATTCAACGGCTCAGACACAAGAGGTATGTGGCAGGGTCTACAGTCAATCACGGATTACAAAAAGAAAACCAGCCCCGTCGCAGACCAGGATGTCCTGCTCCCAGACAGACTAAATAACTTTTTGCTCGCTTTGAGGACAATACAGTGCCACTGACATGACCAGCTACCAAAACCTGTGGACTTTCCTTCACTGCAGCCTTCACTGCAGCCGAAGTGAGTAAAACATTTAAACGTGTTAACCCTCGCAAGGCTGCAGGCCCAGACGGCATCCCCAGCCGCATTCTCAGAGCATGCGCAGACCAGCTGGCTGGTGTGTTTACAGACATATTCAATCAATCCTTATCCCAGTCTGCTGTTCCCACATGCTTCAAGAGGGCCACCATTGTTCCTGTTCCCAAGAAAGCTAAGGTAACTGAGCTAAACGACTACTGCCCCGTAGCACTCACTTCCGTCATCATAAAGTACTTTGAGACAATATTCAAGGACCATATCACCTCCACCCTACCTGACACCCTAGACCCACTCCAATTTGCTTACCGCCCCAAATAGGTCCACAGACGATGCAATCACAACCACACTGCACACTACCCCATCTGGACAAGAGGAATACCTATGTGAGAATGCTGTTCATCGACTACAGCTCAGCATTTAACACCATAGTACCCTGCAAACTCGTCATCAAGCTCGAGACCCTGGGTCTCGACCCCGACCTGTGCAACTGGGTACTGGACTTCCTGACGGGCCGCCCCCAGGTGGTGAGGGTAGGTAACAACATCTCCACCCCTCTGATCCTCAACACTGGAGCCCCACAAGGGTGAGTTCTGAGCACCCTCCTGTACTCCCTGTTCACCCACGACTGCGTGGCCATGCACGCCTCCAACTCAATCAACAAGTTTGCAGACGACACTACAGTGGTAGGCTTGATTACCAACAACGACGAGACGTCCTACAGGGAGGAGGTGAGGGCCCTCGGAGTGTGGTGTCAGGAAAATAACCTCACACTCAACGTCAACAGGCTACTCTAGCCCGGACCCTCCAGAGTGCAGGCACAGGTTGAACCGGGCTGTGGGTAAGCACGGGAGATCTAGTGCCTACTACGCGCACCTCTCCCTTAGGCTCCACTCCCACATTTGCCTGGCACGAGCGGAGCGCAGGCATAGGAGGCACTGCACCCTCCCAGCGCCCCGGAGACACAGCACGCAGAGCCGGCGCAGGCTACCCTGGACCGAAACGGCGTACCGGCGACCAGACACGCTGAGCAGGCACCATACGCCCTGGCTGGATGCCCACACTCGCATGACACTCTCGGGGGGCTGCCCTATAGCGCACCGGGCTATGGGCACGTATTGGCGACACCGGGCTATGGGCACGTATTGGCGACACCGTGCGCTTAACAGCATAACACAGTGCCTGACCAGTAACGCGCTGCTTATAATAAGCACGAGGAGTGAGCTCAGGTCTGCTACCTGGCTTAGCCCCACACCTCGTGTGCCCCCCCCAAAAATGTTTTGGGGCTGCCTCTCGTACCTGTCGCGCTGCCTCCTCATATCACCGCCGCTCAGCTTTCGCTGCCTCCAGCTCTGCTTTGGGGCGGCGATATTCCCCAGCCTGTGCCCAGGGTCCTTCTGTTCAAAATCTCCTCCCATGTTCAGGAGTCCTGTGATGCTGGCCGCTGTTGTTGTTGCTGCTGCTGCTGTCGTCGCTGTCTAATACTTATTTTCCACCATAATTTGCAAATAAATTCATTAAAAATCCTACAATGTGATTTTCTGGATTTTTTCCCCTCATTTTGTCTGTCATAGTTGAAGTGTACCTAAGATGAAAATTACAGGCCTCTCTCATCTTTTTAAGTGGGAGAACTTGCACAATTGGTGGCTGACTAAATACTTTTTTGCCCCACTGTATGTAAGATTATGGAACGCATGATTACGGAGAGGCTAACTTACTTCCTGGAGAACAGGGAGCTAGTATCGCCACATCAGAGTGGGTTCAGGAAGGGGAGGGGAACTATGGACCCAGTGCTCTGCTTAGAAGCAGAGGTCAGGAAGGCTCAGGTGAACAAGGAGACTATTGTAACTGTCTTTTGATGTGGAGAAGGTGTATGATATGATGTGAAAGGAGGGGTTGTTAATCAAGCTTGATATTATGGAGGTTGGAGGAAGAACATACAACTGGATAAACAATTTCCTGTTCGGAAGGTCTTTCCAGGTGAGGTTGGGGAAGTCTCTATTAGTCAACTACCTGGTGGATAACGGTACACGGCGGGGGAGCCGTTATGATCAATGATGTTTACCTCGGTTTGGACCACCACCCAAGACAATGGGTCTAATCCCAGTAATTCCAAAACAACGGCGCAGACGGAGCGGCCTCCTGGTCAGGCTCCGTAGACGTGCACATCGCTCACCGCTGCCGAGTATACTACTCACCAATGTCCAGTCTCTTGACCACAAGGTAGACGAAATTCGAGCAAGGGTTGCCTTCCAGAGAAACATTGTTTTATAGACAAAAACTCAAACAGGATGTACCAGTGACGAGAACCATTGAATGCTATTCTGACCAATCGGAAGCCACGCTTCAAGATGGTTTGATCACGCGGATTGGAATATGTTCTGGTCAGCCGCTGACTCTGTGTGAGTTTATAAAGAAGTGCATTGGAGATGTTGTACCCACGGTGACTATTAAAACCTACCCTAACCAGAACCCGTAGATGGATAGCAGCATTCACGCAAAACTGAAAGCGTGATCCACTGCATTTAACCCTGGAAGGAGGTTTAGAAATATGGCTGAACATAAACGGTGTAGTTATTCCCTCTGCAAGGCAATCAAACAAGCGAAATTCCGGTGCAGGGACAAGGTGGAGTCGCAATTCAATGTCTTATGTGGCAGGGTCTACAGGAAATAACAGACTACAAAAATAAAAAAACACCCACTTAACAGACACCGGCGTCACACTTCCAGACAAACCAGCCACACTAGACCCACTTCAGTTTGTATACCGCCCCAACAGGTTCACAGATGACACAATCGCCATCACACTGCCCTATCCCATCTGGACAACAATAACACCTATGTAAGAATGCCGTTCATTGACTGGGGCGGTAGGTAGCCTAGTGGTTAGAGTGTTGGGCCAGTAACCGAAAGGTTGCTAGATCGAATCTCCAAGCTGACAAGGGAAAAATCTGTCGTTCTGCCCCTGAACAAGTTAACCCACTGTTCCTAGACTGTCATTGTAAATAAGAATATGTTCTTAACTGACTTGCCTAGTTAATAAATGTTAAAAACATTAAATATAAATTAATTGACTACAGCTCAGCATTCAACACCATAGTACCCTCCAAGCTCATCATCAAGCTGGAGGCCCTGGGTCTCAACCCTGCCCTGTGCAACTGGGTCCTGGACTTTCTGACGGGCCACCCCCATGTGGTGAATGTAGGAAACAACATCTGCACTTCTCTGACCCTCAACACTGGGGCCCCACAAGGGTGCGTGCTCCTGTACTCCCTGTTCACCCATGACTGCATGGCCATGCACACCTCCAACTCAATCATCAAGTTTGCAGACGACACAACAGTAGTGGGCTTCATTACCAACCATGATGATGCAGCCTACAGGGAGGAGGTGAGGACACTCAGAGTGTGGTATCAGGAAAACAACCTCTCACTCAACGTCAACAAAACAAAGGAGATGATCGTGGACTTCTGAAAACAGTGGATGGAGCACCCCCCCTATCCACATCGAAGGGACAGCAATGGAGAAGGTGGAAAGTTCCTCGGCGTACACATCACAGACAAACTGAAATGGTCCACCCACACAGACAGTGTGGTGATGAAGGCGCAACAGTACCTCTTCAACCTCAGGAGGCTGAAGAAATGTGGCTTGTCATCCAAAACACTGACAAACCTTTACAGATGCACAATCGAGAGCATCCTGCCGGGCTGTATCACAGCCTGGTACAGCAACTGCACCGCTCTCCAGAGGGTGGTGCGGTCTGCAAACTACCTGCCCTCCATGACAGCTACAGCACCCGATGTCACAGGAAGGACAAAAAGATCATCAAGGACAACCACCCGAGCCACTGCCTGTTCACACCGCTATCATCCAGAAGGCGAGGTCAGTACAGGTGCATCAAAGTTGGGACCAAGAGATTGAAAAACAGCTTCTATCTCAAGGCCATCAGACTGCTAAACAGCAATCACTAACTCAGTGAGGCTGCTGCCTAAATTGAGACCTAATCACTGGACACTTTAATAAATGGATCTCTAGTAACTTTAAAAAAATGCAACTTTAAAAAATGCAGCTTTAATAATGTTTACATATCTTACATTACTCATTTCACATGTATATACTGTTGTCACGTCCGTCGTACGAAGGAGACCAAGGTGCAGCGTGGTATGCGTACATTCAAATGTATTAAAAGAATGAACACTGAACAAACTAACAAAACAACAAAATGAACCGTGAAGCTAATATGAATAGTGCATACAGGCAACTAAACATAGAACAAGATCCCACAAACACCAAAAGGGAAAATGGCTACCTAAATATGATCGCCAATCAGAGACAACGATAAACAGCTGCTTCTGATTGGGAACCATATCTGGCGACGATAAACATACAAATACCTAGACCTACAAAACACTAGACATACAAAACCCCTAGACAATACAAAAACTAGTGTATCCACCCTAGTCACACCCTGACCTAACCAAAATATTTAAAAAAAACAGATATTTCAGGTCAGGGTGTGACATCTGTATTTTATACCATCTATTGCATCGTGCCTATGCCGCTCGGCCATCGCTCATCCATATACTTATATGTGCATATTCTCATTAACCCCTTTAGAATTGTGTATATCAGGTAGTTGTTGGAGAATTGTTAGATTACTTGTTAGATATTACTGCCCTGTCGGAACTAGAAGCACAAGCATTTCGCTACATTCGCATTAACATCTGCTAACCATGTGTACGTGACCAATAAAAATGTATTTGAAAGTGTGAGAAGGTGCTAATTGTAGTACGCTGTCTGACGGGGAAGGAGTAATACCCAGGCGAAGGGACTGTATGGAAGGTTTAGTCCAACGGTAGCTACTCCTGTAAACCAATCATGGCTACTCCCGCCTCCAGTAGTTGATCTAGAAGTGTTGGAGAGACTACAGACAGATAGGAAGGGTGTTATCTGACTTGTTTAAGAGACATCTGGATACTGCGTATCAGGATTTTGAGGCCCTTTACACAGATGGTTCAAAAGATCCAAGGACAGGACGTACTGGGTCAGCATTTGTAGTGCAGGAATGTGGGGTGACAGTCAGGAAACATATTAGGGTGACACATATAGTACTGTAACCTATGGTGTGTATCGCTGACGGAAGAGAGCTCGCGATTCCATTAAAAGCCTACTCCGGCTCATTCAATGGCTAGGCCATCCTTCAATGTATATTATTAGTAGGCTATGTATTATTTATTGCCATCTTCGTTTGTATGTTTGTTCAATTTAAAATTGAATGAATGATCAATTACAAGAAAAGCACGTTCCTCACAATTTATGAAATAGACAGGTTCTAAAAGACACTGTAGAAATGTATCTAGTCACGGAAGAGGTTAGCAAAATCTGATACAATTCAATAAATGTGTAATATAGGCTATTGTATGCGCACACACTTGGCATACCCAATTACCTTCACACACTCGGCATACCCAATTACCTTCACACACTCGGCATACCCAATTACCTTCACACACTCGGCATACCCAATTACCTTCACACACTCGGCATACCCAATTACCTTCACAGATGCTGAAACTGCTGAGAAAGAAAACACAGAATTTTTGACATCAACAAACATCACAATGTATAACAGGTATAAAAGTTACATACATTTTTGTATGGGCTATAAATTACTTCACAAAATAAGAACAAACCATTTTACTGTAAACTATTACAAACTTACTGCACGGTGTGCAGGTCAGGTTCCACATGCCAGAAATGATAGGAATGGTCATCCAACCTGATGGAAAATGTAGCCTATATATCCTGGTAGGCTACGTGTTCATGAAAATAATGTCGATGTTGTGGAATTTTAAGTGTTCGGAAATTGTGCTCATAGAAATCCTACTGTGACTGACAGGAGAATGGTGAAGGCAGGAGTAGAAAACGTGAGGCAGTAGTCTGGAGAATGGTGAAGGCAGGAGTAGAACACAGGAGGCAGTAGTCTGGAGAATGGTGAAGGCAGGAGTAGAACACAGGAGGCAGTAGTCAGGAGAATGGTGAAGGCAGGAGTAGAAAACGTGAGGCAGTAGTCTGGAGAATGGTGAAGGCAGGAGTAGAACACAGGAGGCAGTAGTCAGGAGAATGGTGAAGGCAGGAGTAGAACACAGGAGGCAGTAGTCAGGAGGATGGTGAAGGCAGGAGTAGAACACAGGAGGCAGTAGTCAGGAGAATGGTGAAGGCAGGAGTAGAAAACGTGAGGCAGTAGTCTGGAGAATGGTGAAGGCAGGAGTATGGAGTATGGTGGTTAACAGGACTTTGTCCCTAAGTTCTGCTGGCATTGAGATGTGTCAACTGTGGCAGAGCTTACCAAATGAAAATGACTGATTGATTACATGAAGTTAATAGGTGTAGCCTTCATACTCTACATGGTTCTGCCAGAACCCACAAACTCTTGTTTCTGTGGGTTTGAACTTGTAACTCACAATAAAAAGGCATAAAACCGTACATATCCTTTCCTATCAAGTACAAAAGAAAACCCTTACAGATTAGTCAGAACAAGACTATAAATCCCCTACTCAAACAAAAGCCTCTACACACTACTGTCAGCCAGTTGAACCCACTGTGTACCTTTATTGCACATGAGCAATAATTCTGATGAATTAAATAGCAAAGACAAACAGTCACATATACTGGCCATATCCAGTCTGTGCCTTGTAGTCTGGTGCTGTAGCACAGTGACAGGAAATCTGAGAAAATATATACAGTCCCACCCTGTTGTCAGAGGGAGATCACATGAGGTGATGGTAACACCCACTGTCCTTCTTGGAGTATGTTAAGCCATATAAGGAGTCTACACTGGGTGTTGGTGTTCATGTCACAAAGCAGCCAAAGAATAGCACAAACAATGCAGACGTTGTCATGGAATTATGCCAATCTTTTATCTAGCTGGCACTCCTCAAGCAAAATATTGTCTCTGGTTAAACATTACAATAATTGGAAATTAGGGTAAAATAGACCAATCCTAGATTTGAGATATATATATATAGACACACACACACACAAAGTGTTGTTTTTATATTTTGCTCTGTTACCATTCTACTTGCCCATGTTCTGGGTAGCTTAAGGTTTGGCATGGGTACAATAATTGTAAAATCGATAGAGAAGAATTACCATACACTCTCTGCTTACATTCATGAAGTTTATTAAAAGTGAAAATGATCACGAGAAACAGCAACCACTAAAATCAAGACAGAACTTAACATCACAAATGGTTTAATCTTTAAAAAGAAGCTGTTGAACAGCAGTAGGGCAAAGTAAAGACTGATAGAAAGATTGATAACATGATGAGTTATGAACAGTTTGTTCTGACCTGTCATTGGTGAGTTCAGAGAGAGAGAGGGGGAAAAGGGGGAGGTGGAGAGAGAGCAAGAAAGAGAGGGCCTTCTCGGACACTACCTCCCTCCCTCACAGCAATGGAAATCAGGGGACTTCCGTAACAGGTTTGGCGATAGGGTTGCTCAAATAATTATTGGGATGATGATAAGAAAGGCGTGTTAAGACTGAGATAAGGGGCTCTATTCAAGCCGTATCGCAGAAGTTCAGCATTACAGCGCGATTGAAATTTAAAGGCAATGTTCCCACGTTAGCGAAGACTGCATTCACGGTAAGCGTTGCATATGTCGCTTCAAACAGAAATTACCTTTAAAATGTCTATTGCACAATCTGTAACGCTTCAGCGATACAGGTTGAATAGAGCCCAAGGTCTCAACTGCATTTAACTCATCCAGCTTTTAATTTCCACACAGTTGGTCAAAACACTGATGATTAAATAAAATGGAACTGACTAAAATAATAAGTGCTTGAAGACAGTGAAAATACAATGCATTTGGAAAGTATTCAGACCCCTTGAGTTTTTCCATATTTTATTACATTACAGCCTTATTCTAAACTGTATTAAATAAATGCTTTTTCTCCTCAATCTACACACAATACCCCATAATGACAAAGCGAAAACAGGTTTTAGAAATTTTAGCAAATGTATAAAATATAAAAACGTCAATACCTAATTTACGTAAGTATTCAGAAACTTTGCTATTGAAATTGAGCTCAGGTGCATCCTGTTTCAATTGATCATCCTTCAGATGTTTCTACAACTTAATTGGAGTCCACCTGTGGTAAATTCAATTGATTATACATGATTTGGAAAGGCACACACCTGTCTATTTAAGGTCCCACAGTTGACAGTACATGTCAGAGTAAGCCATGAGGTCGAAGGAATTGTCCGTAGAGCTCCAAGACAGGATTGTCTGTGGCACAGATCTGGGGAAGGGTACTAAAAAAATTCTGTAGCATTGAAGATCCCCAAGAACACAGTGGCCTCCATTCTTAAATGGAAAAAGTTTGGAACCACCAAGACTCTTCCTAAAGCTGGCCGCCCGGCCAAACTGCGCAATCGAGGGAGAAGGGCCTTGATCAAGGTGGTGACCAAGAACTTGATGGTCACTCTGACAGAGCTCTAGAGTTCCTCAGTGGAAATGGGAGAACCTTCCAGAAGGACAACCATCTCTGCAGCACTCGACCAATCAGGGCTTTTTGGTAGAGTGGCCAAACGGAAGCCATTCCTCAGTAAAAGACACATGAAAGCCATTTTGGAGTTTGCCAGAATGCACCTAAAGGACTCTCAGACCATGAGAAACAAGACTCTCTGGTCTGATGAAACCAAGATTGAACTCACATTTGGAGGAAACTTGAAACAATACCTACAGTAAAGCATGGTGGTGGCAGCATCATGCTGTGGGGATGTTTTTCAGCAGCAGGGACTGGGAGACTAGTCAGGATCGAGGGAAAAATGAAGTGAGCAAAGTACAGAAAGAACCTTGATGAAGTCCTGAGCGCTCTGGAGCAGGTTCTCAGACTGGGGCGAAGGTTCACCTTCCAACAGGACAACGACCCTAAGCACACAGCCAAGACAGCGGAGTGGCTTCTGGAAAAGTCTCTGAATGTCCTTGAGTTGTCCAGCCAGAGCCCGGACTTTAACATGATTTAACATCTCTGAAGAGAAATAAAAACAGCTGTGCAGCGACAGTCCCCATCCAACCTGATAGAGCTTGAGAGGATCTGTAGAGAAGAATGGGAGAAACTCTCCAGATACAGGTGTGCCAAGCTTGTAGAGTCATACCCAAGAAGACTTGAGGCTGTAATTACTGCCAAAGGTGCTTCAACAAAGTACTGAGTAAAGGGTCTGAATACTTATTTAACTGTAATATCAGTTTATAATATAACATTTCTAAAACTTGTTTTAGCTTTGTCATGTTTACATACACCTTAGCCTAATACATTTAAACTCAGTTTTTCACAATTCCTGACATTTAATCCTAGTAAAAAGTCCCTGTTTTAAGTCAGTTAGGATCACCATTTTATTTTAAGAATGTGAAATGTCAGAATAATAGTAGAGTGATTTATTTCAGCTTTTATTTCTTTCATCACATTCCCAGTGGGTCATTAGTTTACATACACTCAATTCATATTTGGTAGCATTGCCTTTAAAAATTGTTGAACTTGGGTCAAACGTTTCCAGAAGCCTTCCACAAGCTTCCCACAATAAGTTGGGTGAATTTTGGCCCATTCCTCCTGACAGTTCCACCAGCTCTGAGTCAGGTTTGTAGGCCTCCTTGCTCGCACACACTTTTTCAAATCTGCCCACAAATCTTCTATAGGATGGAGGTCAGGGCTTTGTGATGGCCACTCCAATACCTTGACTTTGTTGTCCTTAAGCCATTTTGACACAACTTTGGAAGTATGCTTGGGGTCATTGTCCATTTGGAAGACCCATTTGCGACCAAGCTTTAACTTCCTGACTGATGTCTTGAGATGTTGCTTCAATATATCCACATCCTTTTCCTGCCTCATGATGCCATCTATTTTGTGAAGTGCACCAGTCCCTCCTGTAGCAAAGCACCCCCACACCATGATGCTGCCACCCCCGTGCCTCACGGTTGGGATGGTGTTCTTCGGCTTGCAAGCCTCCACCTCCAAACATAACGATGGCCAAACAGTTCTATTTTTGTTTCATCAGACCAGAGGACATTTCTCCAAAAAGTACAAATCTTTGTCCCCATGTGCAGTTGCAAACCGAAGTCTGGCTTTTTTTATGGTGGTTTTGGAGCAGTGGCTTCTTCCTTGTAGAGCGGCCTTTCAGGTTATGTCGATATAGGACTCGTTTTACTGTGGATTTATACTTTTGTACCTGTTTCCTCCAGGATCTTCTTTCTTTTGATTTTCCCATGATGTCAAGCAAAGAGGCACTGAGTTTGAAGGTAGGTATTGAATTACATCCACAGGTACCCCTCCACTTGACTCAAATTATGTCAATTAGCCTATCACATCATTTTCAGAAATTTTCCAAGCTGTTTAAAAGGCACAGTCAATTTAGTGTATGTAAACTTCTGACCCACTGGAATTGTGATACAGTGAATTATAAGTGAAATAAGCTGTCTGTAAACAATTGTTGGAAAAATTACTTGTGTCATGCACAAAGTAGATGTCCTAACCGACTTGCCAAAACTATAGTTTGTTAACAAGACATTTGTGGAGTGGTTGAAAAACGAGTTTTAATGACTCCAACCTAAGTGTATGTAAACTTCCAACTTCAACTGTATATAGCATGTAAGGACAGTAACCCATGGAATGATCACACAAAAAAACATTTCATAGGTCTCCCTCAAATCCACAATGGTTTCAATCTCAAAAGAATGTCTTACTCTAGACTTACTCTTAACACATATGGTTAAGTCAGGGTTGGGGTCAAATCCATTTCAATTCAGACAATTCAGGAAGTAAACTGAAATTCCAATTTGAGGAAAATGTGAAATTTGACTTTCAGTATACTTCCTGAATTGAAAAAAGGAAGTGACCCCAACCTGGGTGTAAGTTGCATTGTCTTCATCTGGCACAATTATTGTGCATAATATTAATTTCACATACTGAGATGTGTGTGTATGTGTATGTATGTATGTATGTATGTATTATACATTATGAAATACAATATATTATGTATAAATTTGAGTACAGCATTTACAATATTATACAAAATATTACATAAAATAAAGGGAAAGAGAACCTAGTCAGTTGTACAACTGAATGCATTCAACTGAAATGTGTCTTCTGCAAATAGCTACATAAAGAGTATATTCTGATCAATAAAAAAATATATATTCTGATCAATAAAAAAATATATATTCTGATCAATAAAAAAATATATATTCTGATCAATAAAACAATATATATTCTGATCAATAAAAAAATATATATTCTGATCAATAAAAAAATATATATTCTGATCAATAAAACAATATATATTCTGATCAATAAAAAAATATATATTCTGATCAATAAAAAAATATATATTCTGATCAATAAAAAAATATATATTCTGATCAATAAAAAAAAATATATATTCTGATCAATAAAAAAAAATATATATTCTGATCAATAAAAAAATATATATTCTGATCAATAAAAAAATATATATTCTGATCAATAAAAAAATATATATTCTGATCAATAAAAAAATATATATATTCTGATCAATAAAAAAATATATATATTCTGATCAATAAAAAAATATATATTCTGATCAATAAAAAAATATATATTCTGATCAATAAAAAAATATATATTCTGATCAATAAAAAAAAATATATATTCTGATCAATAAAAAAATATATATTCTGATCAATAAAAAAAAATATATATTCTGATCAATAAAAAAAAATATATATTCTGATCAATAAAAAAATATATATTCTGATCAATAAAAAAATATATATTCTGATCAATAAAAAAATATATATTCTGATCAATAAAAAAAAATATATATTCTGATCAATAAAAAAAAATATATATTCTGATCAATAAAAAAATATATATTCTGATCAATAAAAAAATATATATTCTGATCAATAAAAAAATATATATTCTGATCAATAAAAAAATATATATATTCTGATCAATAAAAAAAAATATATATTCTGATCAATAAAAAAAAATATATATTCTGATCAATAAAAAAATATATATATTCTGATCAATAAAAAAAAATATATATTCTGATCAATAAAAAAATATATATTCTGATCAATAAAAAAAAATATATTCTGATCAATAAAAAAATATATATATTCTGATCAATAAAAAAAAATATATTCTGATCAATAAAAAAATATATATTCTGATCAATAAAAAAAAATATATATTCTGATCAATAAAAAAAAATATATTCTGATCAATAAAAAAATATATATTCTGATCAATAAAAAAATATATATATTCTGATCAATAAAAAAAAATATATTCTGATCAATAAAAAAAAATATATTCTGATCAATAAAAAAATATATATTCTGATCAATAAAAAAATATATATTCTGATCAATAAAAAAAATATATATTCTGATCAATAAAAAAAAATATGGTGAACAGAACAGTCATCTTTCAATGTAGTATCCATTTATAGTGTATATATTAGGGGGTAGAGGGAGTAGTCTGAAGTCTAACCCTGATCATATATATTGTATATATTAGGGGGTAGAGGGAGTAGTCTAACTCTGATCATATATAGTGTATATATTAGGGGGTCTGAAGTCTAACCCTGATCATACATATTGTATATATTAGGGGGTCTGAAGTCTAATCCTGATCATATCCTTGAGACAGTATTCATGTAACCCGTATATGATTCTTCAAACCACAAGAGATATTATTCTGAGTCATTATTTCCCAGAGTAGTAATATTTTATAATAGTTTGTATAATGCCTAGTTACTCATTGTGCACTCGCTGGTGCAGCTGAAGGAGACTCTAGACTTCCACAGTCAGAATAAGTTTACTAAAGCTGTCTCAGAATGTAACACGTGCTATGTCATGCCACATGACCATTACAGGAAACTCTTAAACACTCAAACAGTTGCATTGCATTAAACCATCCCCCCCATCCACCAACCCACACATCCAGCCAGCCAGCTAGCATCACACTGAGGAACAGTGTTGGGTCGACATCTTGTTCCATGTCTTGCAGACACATCTATAAAAATAAGAGCATAGTACAAACATATTTAGCAATATTTTCACTCATTCCTATCCATTCCTATCCATTTATCCATCCAAGCCGTATATCCATCCATCCAAGCCGTATATACTAGAGGTCGACAGATTCATCGGAATGGCCGATTAATTGGGGCCGATTTGAAGTTTTCATAACAATCTGTATTTTTGGACACCGATCATGGCCGATTACATTGCACTCCACGAGGAGACTGCGTGGCAGGCTGACTACATGTTACGCGAGTGCAGCAAGGAGCCGAGGTAAGGTGCTAGCTAGCATTAAACGTATCTTATAAAAAACAATCAATCTTAACATAATCACTAGTTAACTACACATGGTTGATGATATTGCTAGTTTATCTAGCTTGTCCTGC
The DNA here is from genome assembly GCF_057628025.1 of Oncorhynchus mykiss. Lineage (NCBI taxonomy): Eukaryota > Metazoa > Chordata > Actinopteri > Salmoniformes > Salmonidae > Oncorhynchus > Oncorhynchus mykiss. The sequence continues at coordinate 18,419,004 of NC_143024.1, forward strand.
TTGCATATAATCGATGCGGTGCCTGTTAATTTATCAGCCTACTTCGCCAAACGGGTGATTTAACAAGCGCATTATCTAAAAAAGCACTGTCGTTGCACCAATACTTAACCATAAACATCAACGCCTTTCTTAAAAGTATATATTTTTAAGCCTGCATATTTAGTAAATATTGCCTGCTAACATGAATTTCCTTTAACTAGGGAAATTGTGTCACTTCTCTTGAGTTCTGTGCAACAGAGTCCGGGTATATGCAGCAGTTGGGTCGCCTGGCTCGTTGCCAGAATTTTACGTAATTATGGCATACGGTTGTGCAATGTAACAGGAATATTTAGACTTAAGCATGCCACCCATTAGATAAAATACGGAACAGTTCCTTATTTCACTGAAAGAATAAACGTTTGATTTGACCATATTTATTTATTTCACCTTTATTTAACCAGGTAAGCTAGTTGAGAACAAGTTCTCATTTGCAACTGCAACCTGGCCAAGATAAAGCATAGCAGTGTGAACAGACAACAACACAGAGTTACACATGGAGTAAACAGTAAACAAGTCAATAACATAGTAGAAAAAAAAGAATCTATATACATTGTGTGCAAAAGGCATGAGGAGGTAGGCAATAAATAGGCCATAGGAGTGAATAATTACAATTTAGCAGATTAACACTAGAGTGATAAATGATCAGATGAACATGTGCAGGTAGAGATACTGGTGTGCAAAAGAGCAGAAAAGTAAATAAAATAAAAACAGTATGGGGATGAGGTAGGTAAATTGGGTGGGCTAAATACTGATGGACTATGTACAGCTGCAGCGATCGGTTAGCTGCTCAGATAGCAGATGTTTAAAGTTGGTGAGGGAGATAAAAGTCTCCAACTTCAGAGATTTTTGTAATTCGTTCCAGTCGCAGGCAGCAGAGAACTGGAAGGAAAGGCGGCCAAATGAGGTTTTGGTTTTAGAGATGATCAGTGAGATACACCTGCTGGAGCGCATGCTACGGGTGGGTGTTGCCATCGTGACCAGTGAACTGAGATAAGGCGGAGCTTTACCTAGCATAAACGTGTAGATCACCTGGAGCCAGTGGGTCTGGCGACGAACATGTAGCGAGGGCCAGCCGACTAGAGCATACAGGTTGCAGTGGTGGGTGGTATAAGGTGCTTTAGTAACAAATCGGATGGCACTGTGATAAACTGCATCCAGTTTTCTGAGTGGAGTATTGGAAGCTATTTTGTAGATGACATCGCCGAAGTCGAGGATCGGTAGGATAGTCAGTTTTACTAGGGTAAGTTTGGCGGCGTGAGTGAAGGAGGCTTTGTTGCAAAATAGAAAAACGACTCTAGATTTGATTTTGGATTGGAGATGTTTGATATGAGTCTGGAAGGAGAGTTTGCAGTCTAGCCAGACACCTAGGTACTTATAGATGTCCACATATTCTAGGTCGGAACCATCCAGGGTGGTGATGCTAGTCGGGCGTGCGGGTGCAGGCAGCGAAGGGTTGAAAAGCATGCATTTGGTTTTACTAGCGTTTAAGAGCAGTTGGAGGCCACGGAAGGAGTGTTGTATGGCATTGAAGCTCGTCTGGAGGTTAGTTAACACAGTGTCCAAGGAAGGGCCAGAAGTATACAGAATGGTGTCGTCTGCGTAGAGGTGGATCAGGGAATCACCCGCAGCAAGAGCAACATCATTGATATATACAGAGAAAAGAGTAGGCCCGAGAATTGAACCCTGTGGTACCCCCATAGAGACTGCCAGAGGACCGGACAACATGCCCTCCGATTTGACACACTGAACTCTATCAGAGAAGTAGTTGGTGAACCAGGCAAGGCAGCTATTAGAAAAACCGAGGCTACTGAGTCTGCCGATGAGAATATGGTGATTGACAGAGTCGAAAGCCTTGGCCAGGTCGATGAAGACGGCTGCACAGTACTGTCTTTTATCGATGGCGGTTATGATATTGTTTAGTACCTTGAGCGTTGCTAAGGTGCACCCGGCTTGGAAACCGGATTGCACAGCGGAGAAGGTACGGTGGGATTCGAGATGGTCAGTGATCTGTTTGTTGACTTGGCTTTCGAAGACCTTAGATAGGCAGGGCAGGATGGATATAGGTCTGTAACAGTTTGGGTCCAGGGTGTCTCCCCCTTTGAAGAGGGGGATGACCGCGGCAGCTTTCCAATCCTTGGGGATCTCAGATGATACGAAGGAGAGGTTGAACAGGCTGGTAATAGGGGTTGCGACAATGGCGGCGGACAGTTTCAGAAATAGAGGGTCCAGATTGTCAAGCCCAGCTGATTTGTATATTAATGACTTAAGGCTCATGTTTCTGTGTGTTATTATGTTATAATTAAGTCTATGATTTGATATTTGATAGAGCAATCTGACTGAGCGGTGGTAGGCAGCAGCAGGCTTGTAAGCATCAATTCAAACAGCACTTTTGTGGGTTTGCAGCAGCTCTTCGCTGTGCTTCAAGCATTGAGCTGTTTATGACTTCAGCCTAATCTCGGGAGTTGATAGGCTTGGTGTAACCGATGTGAAATGGCTAGCTAGTTAGCGGGGTGCGCGCTAATAGCGTTTCAATCGGTGACGTCACTCGCTCAGACCTTGAAGTAGTTGTTCCCCTTGCTCTGCAAGGGCCGCGGCTTTTGTGGAGCGATGGGTAACAATGCTTCGAGGGTGGCTGTTGTCGATGTGTTCATGTTCGAGGCCAGGTAGGGACGGAAGCTATACTGTTACACTGGCAACACTAAAGTGCCTAGAAGAACATCCAATAGTCAAAGGTATATGAAATACAAATGGTATAGAGAGAAATAGTCCTATAATAACTACAATCTAAAACTTCTTACCTGGGAATGTTGAAGACTCATGTTAAAAAGGAACCACCAGCTTTCATGTGTTCTCATGGTCTGAGCAAGGCACTTAAACGCTAGCTTTTTTACATGGCACATACTGTACTTTTACTTTCTTCTCCAACACTTTGTTTTTGCATTATTTAAACCAAATTGAAAATGTTTCATTATTTATTTGAGGCTAAATTGATTTAATATATTAAGTTAAAATAAAAGTGTTGATTCAGTATTGTTGCAATTGTCATTATTACAAATAAATAAAATAAATAAAAACAAAAATCGGCATCGGCTTTTTTTGGTCCTCCAATTATCGGTATTGAAAAATCATAATTGGTCAACCTCTAGTATATACATCCATCCAATCCATATATCCATCCATATATCCATCCAATCCATGTATTCATCCATCCATCCATCCATACATACCTCTTCTTTAATACATATGCTGCCTTCACACCCAGCAGTAACACGGCGACTCCAACCACACCCATCAGCACCCAGACAACAGTGTGGTTCCTAGCATCTGTTTATGTGAGAGGAGAGAGACTGAGCACACAGAAAACCTCCCCAATCCAGTTACAGAGATCTGACTAACACTCAATCTGTGTTGTTTAGCCTGAGTGCCAGAGATCTGACTAACACTCCGTCAGTGTTGTTTAGCCTGAGTGCCAGAGATCTGACTGACACTCCGTCAGTGTTGTTTAGCCTGAGTGCCAGAGATCTGACTGACACTCCGTCAGTGTTGTTTAGCCTGAGTGCCAGAGATCTGACTAACACTCCGTCAGTGTTTTTTAGCCTGAGTGCCAGAGATCTGACTAACACTCCGTCAGTGTTGTTTAGCCTGAGTGCCAGAGATCTGACTGACACTCCGTCTGTGTTGTTTAGCCTGAGTGCCAGAGATCTGACTGACACTCCGTCTGTGTTGTTTAGCCTGAGTGCCAGAGATCTGACTGACACTCCGTCTGTGTTGTTTAGCCTGAGTGCCTCTGCTCTGTCATTGCCTCACTCTATAGCGCAGCAGTGGAGTGTTATTCCATTGTTTAATTGCAAGATAAAGAGGTAGTGAATTGAGTCAACTCAGAGAGCTGATAATCTGTGGTTATCTCAGCTGTAACACTTTCTGAGCCGAGGTTAAATATGGTCCTATTAAAGTAGATAAACACACGTGATGATAAGCTAATGTGAGATAATAAAGAGTTGAGCCATATTAAAGTGAACCATGTTGTAAACACAGGGAGAGAAGGGAAAGTGCTAAAGTGACAACACACCAAGTTGTTGATGAGTAACGTCAACTGTTATATCTTCCTGTTTCCCCAGGACAGTCCAATAGATTGAAAGAGCTGGGTCTTTTCTTTGAACCGGGTTCAATGCAAGCAATCCGATTGGCGACAGTAAAATAAGCAGTGTCAGATTGAAAAGGTGAAACTGTATTCTGTATACTCTAACCTTGATTGATGGGGACATGGTCATTACTGTGGAGATTGGTGGCAGGTTTGTAAGGTCCATGACTGCAGTTAGCTGGAGAACACAAAATAAAAAGTAATGAATCAGTCATTTGTCTGCTACACCACAAAAAAAATGACTGCTGCTATGCTCTGTCAACGATGTGACAAACTTCCCATGTCACATCCTGTCACTCATTCATACAACAGCCTCTAGCAGCTTTGTTCTTAGTGTGTGTGTTTACTCACTGAGGCACTGCACGTCCCAAAATGGTGCCTGTAAGAGAGAAAAAAAACTGGTTGAAAAGAGGACAGAGTGAGATGTCCTGATTGAACATGTCAGGACATACCAACACTCACATGACATACAGGTGAAGTTTACACACACTTAGGTTGGAGTCATTAAAACTCATTTTTTTCAACCACTCCACAAATTTCTTGTTAACAAACTATAGTTTTGGCAAGTCGGTTAGGACATCTACTTTGTGCATGACAAGTAATTTTTCCAACAATTGATTACAGGCAGATTATTTCACTTATAATTCACTATTACAATTCCAGTGGGTCAGAAGTTTACATACACTAAGTTGACTGTGCCTTTAAACAGCTTGGAAAGTTCCAGAAAATGATGTTATGGCTTTAGAAGCTTCTAATTGACTCAAATGATGTCAATTAGCCTATTGGAGGTGTACCTGTGGATGTATTTCAAGTCCTACCTTCATACTCAGTGCCCCTTTGCTTGACATCATGGGAAAATCCAAGGAAATCAGCCAAGACCTCAGAAAAATAATTGTAGACCTCCACAAGTCTGGTTCATCCTTGGGAGCAATTTCCAAACGCCTGAAGGTACCACATTCATCTGTACAAACAATAGTACGCAAGTATAAACACCATGGGACTACACAGCCGTCATACCCTTCAGGAAGGAGATGCGTTCTGTCTCCTAGAGATGAACGTACTTTGGTGCAAAAAGTGAAAATCAATCACAGAACAGCAGCAAAGGATCTTGTGAAGATGCTGGAGGAAACAGGTACAAAAGTATCTAAATCCACAGTAAAACGAGTCCTATATCGACATAACCTGAAAGGCCGCTCTACAAGGAAGAAGCCACTGCTCCAAAACCACCATAAAAAAGCCAGACTTCGGTTTGCAACTGCACATGGGGACAAAGATTGTACTTGTTGGAGAAATGTCCTCTGGTCTGATGAAACAAAAATAGAACTGTTTGGCCATAATGACCATCGTTATGTTTGGAGGAAAAAGGTGGAGGCTTGCAAGCTGAAGAACACCATCCCAAATGTGAAGCACGGGGGTGGCAGCATGTTGTGGGGGTGCTTTGCTGCAGGAGGGACTGGTGTACTTCACAAAATAGATGGCATCATGAGAGAGAGAAATTATGTGGATATATTGAAGCAACATGCCAAGACATCAGTCAGGAAGTTAAAGCTTGGTTGCAAATGGGTCTTCCAAATGGACAATGACACCAAACATACTTCTAAAGTTATGGCAAAATGGCTTAAGGACAACAAAATCAAGGTATTGGAGTGGCCATCACAAAGCCCTGACCTCAATCCTATAGAAAATGTGTGGGCAGGACTGAAAAAGCGTGTGCGAGCAAGGAGGCCTACAAACCTGACTCAGTTACACCAGCTGTGAGGAGGAACGGGCCAAAATTCACCAAACTTATTTTGGGAAGCTTGTGGAAGGCTACCTGAAACATTTGACCCAAGTTAAACAATTTAAAGGCAATGCTACCAAATATGAATTGAGTGTATGCAAACTTCTGACCCACTGGGAATGTGATGAAAGAAATAAAAGCTGAAATAAATAATTCTCTACTATTATTCTGACATTTCACATTCTTAAAATAAAGTGGTGATCCTAACTGACCTAAGTCAGGGAATTTTTACTTGGATTAAATGTCAGGAATTGTGAAAAGCTGAGTTTAAATGTATTTGGCTAAGGTGTATGTAAACTTCAGACGTCAACTTTATCCCTCCCACCCGTCCTTCCTAACAAAGTAGGTAACATGTTAAAAACTGGGGTGTAGACAAACTACAACATAGACATGATCTTATTGGTGTATTTTAAACTATGTCCATGCTTCATCAGATCCAACAGACACACTAGAGTAACCACATCAGTAACAGTAACATACCACAGTCAGCGTGCAGTCCATTGAGTAGGTCAGTCTGTCCAGGCAGCCTAAGATAGTGATGGAGTGACTGGTCTGAGCCAAAGTACGGTTTTCGTCTCTCTCTTTGTCATTGGCAAGAACAGTTATCTAAATAAAGTCAAATAGACAACATAAGTCAAGAGGTTTAACATAAAGTACTGTAGTTCAGTGTTTCCCAACTCCTGGTCCTAAAGAACTACTGGGTGTGCAGGCTTTTGTTCAAGCTCAGCACTAACACACTGTATTACTCATCAAGACCATGATTAGTTGAACCAGGTGGGCGATGTTTATGCTGTGCTGGAGCAGAAGGCTGAATCTCTTTAGAACCAGGCTTTCAATTACTTGAACATTTTACCAACCATTTTACTTGAACATTTTACCACTCCTTAATGAGTCGTCATATTGTAAGTAGCTTCTGCTGTCACTCACGTTTTCATCCAACCACTGGGTCTCGCAATAGGCCAAAGGCAGAGATTCAGGTAGTTCATGGAGGTCATAGGTCGTTGTATAGTTAGGATGTTGGATCACCTTACAGTTAATGTTGTGAGTGTCTACAACAGGCAGCAGACACCCCACTAGGACTGTGAAAAAGAGAGAACTCAGTTACAAATTTACACCAATCACAACATTTCATTTAGTCAGTGTTGCATCATGTTAGGCTATTGCAAAAGATAAATCAAAGCAGAAAATCTCACCACACAATGTGTCTGTGCATTGTTGGAGACATGCAGCATGGAAAAAAACTGAACAACAGACTAAATTGTTTGTGGAATTGGAGTGTGGAGTGTTGGGAGGAGATTGGGGAAAGTAATCAAACATACCATCAATATGCTTGAATTGTGTCTGAGTTCCTCTCACATGCTCCACTACGCCTATATACTGTAACTGCCTCCACCCATAAGAAGGTCCACCTTGGCTTTTAAACCTGCTCATGCTTGTTTGGACCGGCTGATGGGGATTCCCCCCATAAACTTGGATTTGCTTGCTTGGTACTAGCATGGTACCTGCTACTGTAATGTACAAATCATCCTACGTGGAGGAGCGTAATTTCGCCCCATTGGTAGCTTTGTTTTAACATGGAATGAATGGTCAGTTACAAAAAAAGGCACGTTCCTCCCCATTTATGAAATACCGGTAGTCCTAAAAACACATGTAAAAAATGTGCGGTGGTCCTAACATACACTTATCCTGCGGTGGTCCTAACAAAACCCATATCATCACGTTTATACAAATACGTTGATAAAATCTGATACAATTCAATAAGTGTGTAACATACATGTAACGTTACGCAGTTTACAATGCGTGCACACCCAACAACCTACAGATGCGGAACAGCTGAGAAAGAACACACTCAATTGTTTATAGTGACCGTCGTCACATTGCAATAAGTGTAAAAGTTGTATGCAAAAATGTATCGCCATGCTGTAAAATTTCCACTTACTGTACGCGCAGTTCAGTTTCCACAAAATGTCAGAACCAGAAGTTATCGGAATAATCATTTTAACTAACCGAAACGGCAGTATAGTTTAGGTATGTGGCGTCAGCCGTGAAGAATTGAGCCCAAGAGTCCTTTGGTAGGTGGTGGGGTGACATGGAATGATATCATGCGATTTCTTAATATGGTCTGCGCCATGACGGAAATACAACTCATAGTAGAGTTGCCATGTTTGTCATTTTCACGACCATTGATATACTTTGAAAACAATGTCGCAGGTAAAAATGTATTGGTTGCAGATTGCGAGTCATATGTTGCATCACGAACGCCATGGCATTTCTTTTAAAAATAAAGAAAAATGAAAGTTATATATATATACACAGTGCCTTGCGAAAGTATTCGGCGCCCTTGAACTTTGCGACCTTTTGCCCCATTTCGGGCTTCAAACATAAAGATATAAAACTGTATTTTTTTGTGAAGAATCAACAACAAGTGGGACACAATCATGAAGTGGAACGACATTTATTGGATATTTCAAACTTTTTTAACAAATCAAAAACTGAAAAATTGGGCGTGCAAAATTATTCAGCCCCCTTAAGTTAATACTTTGTAGCGCCACCTTTTGCTGCGATTACAGCTGTAAATCGCTTGGGGTATGTCTCTATCAGTTTTGCACACCGAGAGACTGATATTTTTTCCCATTCCTCCTTGCAAAACAGCTCGAGCTCAGTGAGGTTGGATGGAGAGCATTTGTGAACAGCAGTTTTCAGTTCTTTCCACAGATTCTCGATTGGATTCAGGTCTGGACTTTGACTTGGCCATTCTAACACCTGGATATGTTTATTTTTGAACCATTCCATTGTAGATTTTGCTTTATGTTTTGGATCATTGTCTTGTTGGAAGACAAATCTCCGTCCCAGTCTCAGGTCTTTTGCAGACTCCATCAGGTTTTCTTCCAGAATGGTCCTGTATTTGGCTCCATCCATCTTCCCATCAATTTTAACCATCTTCCCTGTCCCTGCTGAAGAAAAGCAGGCCCAAACCATGATGCTGCCACCACCATGTTTGACAGTGGGGATGGTGTGTTCAGCTGTGTTGCTTTTACGCCAAACATAACGTTTTGCATTGTTGCCAAAAAGTTCAATTTTGGTTTCATCTGACCAGAGCACCTTCTTCCACATGTTTGGTGTGTCTCCCAGGTGGCTTGTGGCAAACTTTAAACGACACTTTAAGAAATGGCTTTCTTCTTGCCACTCTTCCATAAAGGCCAGATTTGTGCAATATACGACTGATTGTTGTCCTATGGACAGAGTCTCCCACCTCAGCTGTAGATCTCTGCAGTTCATCCAGAGTGATCATGGGCCTCTTGGCTGCATCTCTGATCAGTCTTCTCCTTGTATGAGCTGAAAGTTTAGAGGGACGGCCAGGTCTTGGTAGATTTGCAGTGGTCTGATACTCCTTCCATTTCAATATTATCGCTTGCACAGTGCTCCTTGGGATGTTTAAAGCTTGGGAAATATTTTTGTATCCAAATCCGGCTTTAAACTTCTTCACAACAGTATCTCGGACCTGCCTGGTGTGTTCCTTGTTCTTCATGATGCTCTCTGCGCTTTTAACGGACCTCTGAGACTATCACAGTGCAGGTGCATTTATACGGAGACTTGATTACACACAGGTGGATTGTATTTATCATCATTAGTCATTTAGGTCAACATTGGATCATTCAGAGATCCTCACTGAACTTCTGGAGAGAGTTTGCTGCACTGAAAGTAAAGGGGCTGAATAATTTTGCACGCCCAATTTTTCAGTTTTTGATTTGTTAAAAAAGTTTGAAATATCCAATAAATGTCATTCCACTTCATGATTGTGTCCCACTTGTTGTTGATTCTTCACAAAAAAATACAGTTTTATATCTTTATGTTTGAAGCCTGAAATGTGGCAAAAGGTCGCAAAGTTCAAGGGGGCCGAATACTTTCGCAAGGCACTGTACATATGAGATGAGTAATGTAGGGTATGTAAACATATACAAGTGGCATTGTTTAAAGTGGCTAGTGATACATGTATTACATAAAGATGGCAAGATGCAGTAGATGGTATAGAGTACAGTACATACATATGAGATGAGTAATGTAGGGTATGTAAACATTATATTAAGTGGCATTATTTAAAGTGGCTAGTGATCATTTTTTACATACATTTTTCCATTATTAAAGTGGCTGGAGTTGAATCAGTATGTTGGCAGCAGCCACTCAATGATAGTGGTGGCTGTTTAACAGTCTGATGGCCTTGAGATAGAAGCTGTTTTTCAGTCTCTCCGTCCCTGCTTTGATGCGCCTGTACTGACCTCAACTTCTGGATGATAGCAGAGTGAACAGGCAGTGGCTCGGGTGGTTGTTGTCCTTGATGATCTTTATGGCCTTCCTGTGACATCGGGTGGTGTAGGTGTCCTGGAGGGCAGGTAGTTTTCCCCCGGTGATGCGTTGTGCAGACCTCACTACGCTCTGGAGAGCCTTACGGTTGTGGGTGGAGCAGTTGCCGTACCAGGCGGTGATACAGCCCGACAGGATGCTCTCGATTGTGCATCTATAAAAGTTTGTGAGTGCTTTTGGTGACAAGCCAAATTTCTTCAGCCACCTGAGGTTGAAGAGGCGCTGCTGCGCCTTCTTCACCACGCTGTCTGTGTGGGTGGACCAATTCAGTTTGTCCGTGATGTGTACGCCGAGGAACTTAAAACTTACTACCCTCTCTACTACTGTCCCGTCGATGTGGATAGGGGGGTGTTCCCTCTGCTGTTTCCTGAAGTCCACAATCATCTCCTTTGTTTTGTTGACGTTGAGTGTGAGGTTATTTTCCTGACACCACACTCCGAGGGCCCTCACCTCCTCCCTGTAGGCCGTCTCATCGTTGTTGGTAATCAAGCCTACCACTGTAGTGTCATCTGCAAACTTGATGATTGAGTTGGAGGAGTGCATGGCCACGCAGTCGTGGGTGAACAAGGAGTACAGGAGAGGGCTCAGAACGCACCCTTGTGGGGCCCCAGTGTTGAGGATCAGCGGGGTGGAGATGTTGTTACCTACCCTCACCACCTGAGGGCGGCCCATTGGGAAGTCCAGTACCCAGTTGGACAGCTTGATGACAAGTTTGCAGGGTACTATGGTGTTAAATGCTGAGCAACAGTCGATGAACAGCATTCTCACATAGGTATTCCTCTTGTCCAGATGGGGTAGTGCGCAGTGTGGTTGTGGTTGCGTCGTCTGTGGACCTATTGGGGCGGTAAGCAAATTGGTGTGGGTCTAGGGTGTCGGGTAGGGTGGAGGTGATATGGTCCTTGACTAGTCTCTCAAAGCACTTCATGATGACGGAAGTGAGTGCTACGGGGCGGTAGTCGTTTAGCTCAGTTACCTTAGCTTTCTTGGGAACAGGAACAATGGTGGCCCTCTTGAAGCATGTGGGAACAGCAGACTGGGATAAGGATTGATTGAAAATATCCGTAAACACACCAGCCAGCTGGTCTGCGCATGCTCTGAGGACACGGCTGGGGATGCCGTTTCCCCACAGGAGTCGCTAGAGCGCGATGGGACAAGGACAAAACCCTCCTCTAACCTGGACGACGCTAGGCCAGTTGTGCTCCGCTTCATGGGTCTCCTGGTCGAACCCGGATCTGTAGTGACTCCTGTAGCACTAGTCACTCTAATACTGTTTACAGATTTTTGCTTTACTCATCTCATATTTATGTACTATATTCTTTTCTACTGTATTTTAGTCTATGCCACTCCGACATTGCTCATCCTAATACTTATATATTCCTTAATTCCATTATTTTACTTTTAGGTTGTGTGTATTATGTGTGTTGTGAATTGTTAGATATTACAGCACTGTTGGAACTAGGAACACAAGCATTTTGTTACACCCACAATAACATCTGCTAAACATGTGTTTGTGACAAATAACATTTGATTTGATGCTGCGCCCCTCGGGAGGCCACCATGTGAATCATACACAGTTTGGACTACTCTATGTCTATGAGGATCAGTGCCACCATGTGAATCATACACAGTTTGGACTACTCTATGCCTATGAGGATCAGTGCCACCATGTGAATCATACACAGTTTGGACTACTCTACGTCTATGAGGATCAGTGCCACCATGTGAATCATACACAGTTTGGACAACTCTACATCTATGAGGATCAGTGCCACCATGTGAATCATACACAGTTTGGACTACTCTACGTCTATGAGGATCAGTGCCACCATGTGAATCATACACAGTTTGGACTACTCTGTCTATGAGGATCAGTGCCACCATGTGAATCATACACAGTTTGGACTACTCTACGTCTATGAGGATCAGTGCCACCATGTGAATCATACACAGTTTGGACTACTCTACGTCTATGAGGATCAGTGCCACCATGTGAATCATACACAGTTTGGACTACTCTACGTCTATGAGGATCAGTGCCACCATGTGAATCATACACAGTTTGGACTACTCTGTCTATGAGGATCAGTGCCACCATGTGAATCATACACAGTTTGGACTACTCTACGTCTATGAGGATCAGTGCCACCATGTGAATCATACACAGTTTGGACTACTCTGTCTATGAGGATCAGTGCCACCATGTGAATCATACACAGTTTGGACTACTCTGTCTATGAGGATCAGTGCCACCAATGCTGGAAATAAGGTGTGTGTCTTTCTCTGGGACTAATGTTGGTCTACCCACCATGATATGATATATGGTATATACTGAGTGTACAAAACATTAGGAACAACTTCCTCATATAGAGCTGCACCCCCCCTTTTGCCCTCAGAACACCCTCAATTTGTTGGGGCCTGGACTCTACAGGGTGTCGAATTCGCTCCACAGGGTTGCTGGTCCATGCTGACTCCAATGCTCCCCATAGTTGTTTCAAGATGGCTGGATGTCCTTTGGGTGATGGACGATTCTTGATACACAGGAAACTGTTGAGCATGAAAAACCCAGCAGCGTTGCAGCTCTTGACACACTCAAATCAGTGATCCTGGCACCTATTACCATACTCCATTCAAAGGCACTTAAATCACCTCCTGAATGGCACATATACACAATCCATGTCTCAATTAGCCTACACAATCCATGCCTCAATTAGCCTAAACAATTCATGTCTCAATTATCCTACACAAGCCATGTCTCAATTAGCCTACACAATCCATGTCTCAATTAGCCTACACAATCCATGTCTCAATTAGACTACACAAGCCATGTCTCAATTGTCTCAAGGCTTAAAAATCCTTCTTTAACCTTTCTCTGATTGAAGTGGATTTAACAAGTGACATCAATACAGGATCATAGCTTTCAGCTGGTCAGTCCATGTCATGGAAAGAGCAGGTGTTCCTAATGTTGTACTCTCAGTGTATATATTATACCCGCTGATACATGAAACCAAAACTATCTTATGTCTGAAATCATTAATAATGGACTACAAATAAGGAGCTAACCAGAAGATTATTGAAGCTCCAAGAGCCTAAATGACCTGTGCCACTAACGTACTACAGAGCAGAACTCACTGTAATAATGAATCTTTACCGCCACCTAGTGGAAAGGTGAGATGTTTTAGTGCTGTGGTTCTCAAACTTTTTCGGTTACACTACCACCAACTACATGTTGCTTCTTCCCAGAGTACCCCTGAAGTACCCCGTTGTGTGCATTTAGGCAGTAGGCCTATGGTCTCATGAATCTTGGACAGGTCATTACCCCTAGGGGTCCTGGTACCCCTGGTTGAGAGGCCCTGTTTCAGTGTGTATTGTTAACAAGACTTTACACTGAGTGGACAAAACATTAAGAACACCTTAACATTTAGTTGAACCCCCCCCCCCCCCCCCCCCACTCCCCCTCCCCCTACTACCATACCCCTGTTTAAAAGCACTACAATCTTGTTTTGCCCATTCACGCTGAATGGCACACACACAATCCATGACTCAATTTTCTCAAGGCTTAAGAATCCTTCTTTAACCTGTCCCCCCCCCCCCCCCCCCCCTCATCTACACGGATTGAATCGGATGTTTTGTACACTCAGTGTACACTGTCAGTGACAGATCCCAGTAAAAATGGCATGTATACCCAAATAAAAATATCCTAGTTGTTGTGTACAACACATTTATAGACGACTACCATCACCTGCTGGGCACAAATACATTTCCTTCACTACAAATGTGATTATACACTCAGAACAGCATTTTCAAAATAAACTGTCTTCACACAAGTTTGTATTCAAAACTATTTATTTCATTCTGACAAAATTATTTACAAAAACCCAATACTTTTTTATAGACACACAAATGAATATTTACATCATTACTCTACTGGCTCATTTTCCCCAAAGAGAACAAAATACTGCACACATCCAAACAGTGAAATAACAGGGCTTCTCCAGCCTGGACTAGGGGAACAGGGGGCTAGCGGTAAGGGCCTGGAAAAGAGGGTAAGGGGTTTGTTTTAAGAGCAGGCATATCATTTGCTCTGGACCAGAAAATAGCTTGTGTTGTTAAAGCGAATAACTTCCCCCATCTCCTCTTCTTCCTCCTCTTCATCCTCCTCCTTCCTCTCTTCTTCCTGTGGGACAGGTTCCCCATAGATTGGGTGGTCAAAGTTCACGAGGGCATGTCCTTCCTGGGTAGGCAGGGCTGTGACTGGGGGGGAGGGGCAAGCAGGAGAGGAGGAGACGGGACTCAACCTCCACAGCTTAGACAGGAACCTCTCCCTGTGTCTGAGAGAGCGAGAGAGAGAGGGCGGGTGGAGGGTGGGGAGAGAGAGGGTGTAGGAAAGAGAGAAGGAGAAAGGAGGGAGGAAAGGCAGTGTGCGATGAGAAAGGGAACAAGAGAAAGGGGAAGGTATTTAGATAAATGCTGTTGTGCTTGTTTTTTCTGTAGATGACAAACTTAACAGCTAGTTAATTAACTGATGGTTAATCATGATAACCATAGATGTGTACAGGACAGGGTTTAACATAGATTGTTCAGACTGAATACAGTTATCGTAGTGAGAATGGGAGGATCAGAGTGGAGGTGAAGAGCAGAGGGGAGTGGTTTACCTGTAGAGGTAGGTGGACAACAGAGTGATGGACAGCAGCACACAGGAAGCAACCACCCACAAGACATGAGGCCACACCTCCACATCACCCCGAGACTCAGAGACTGGGAGGGACAGGGAGAGAGACGGAGAGGGGAAAACAGAGTGGTTGGGAGGCAGAGAGGGGGAGGTAGGTCGGGAGAGAGAGAGGGGTCGGTAGGTAGGGAGAGAGAGAGAGGTCGGGAGAGTGTGAGAGAGGGAGGGAGGGAGAGAGAAGAGAAAGGAGGGGGAGGGAGGGAGAGAGAAGAGAAAGGAGGGGGAGGGAGGGAGAGAGGGGGAAGGAAGGGGAGGGGGGGAGAGAGGGGGAGGAAGGGAGGGAGAAAGGGAGGGGAGAGAGGGGGAGGAAGGGAGGGAGGGAGAAAGGGAGGGAGGGGGAGAGAGTGCAAGTGAAAGGTCATGATATTAATAAACTGTTACACTATTATACTGATGTTTGTGTGTGTGTGTGTGTGTGTTTGTGTGTGTGTGTGTGTGTGTGTGTGTGTGTGTGTGTGTACAGTATTTGTGTGAAACTTAAAGAATGGGGTGAGATGAGTTGGCC
This sequence comes from Oncorhynchus mykiss, assembly GCF_057628025.1. Taxonomy (NCBI): domain Eukaryota; kingdom Metazoa; phylum Chordata; class Actinopteri; order Salmoniformes; family Salmonidae; genus Oncorhynchus; species Oncorhynchus mykiss. The sequence continues at coordinate 18,434,557 of NC_143024.1, forward strand.
CAGGTTCTGTGTTTCCTGAAGCACGTTCAGTTGATGAGGTTATGACATTAGCTTCCTGTTATGGCCTTCTGTAAGGTAGGGGGATTTCTGACATTGAAATATCCCACTTAACTCTAACACAAACACACTGTAGCTTCAACCAATCGACATACAGTAGCTCTCTGTCCCACTAACCTGATGTCTCTTCTGTCATACCAGAGCCAGAATCTGTGTTGTCTGTGTAGTCCTGCTGGAGAGACAGAATGAGACAATGTGAGAAAGAAAGATGTCACAGAGAGATTAAACAACTAGGACCACTGTGTGTGTGTTTCTTACCATAACAGTAGAAAGATCGCTGAACGCAGTTGGCACAGGGGCTGTAATAAAGGAGATTCACCATGAACCACACGTACACAGCTAACTGGCTAATAGAGGAGTGTGTGTCTGGCTGGGTACATGAACAGGATCCGTTGAAGGGTAAGGGAGTTGACAGGTAAGCTGTAAAGCTCTGTAGAAGGTATCTGTTAAGACTAGAGACCAGAGCAGAAAGGAAGGAACAGGGAGGGGTTGTCATGACTACCTTTGTCTATGGGCTGGATGGTTCTCGTTAGCCTGGTCCTGGATGATAGTATTGAAGAGTTGAATTAAGCACGTTCAGATCTGGTGTGTGTGTTACCTGTCCAGGTGTTGGCGTAGACAGCCGTGCTCCATTCACTCCAGTGGCCATCAAACTCTTCCTTAGCTCTGAGTTGGATCAGGTACTGTACTCCTGGCAACGCATCTGTTATAGTGTAGAACCGGGCTGTGGTGGTCCCTTTTATCTGCATGCACACACACACACCAACACTTTTGTTTTACTATCCTTATTCACATTTAAAATACTATTTTCCCTAACACCCTAAACCTAACCTTAACCACAACCCCCCTAACCCTAATTATAAATCTAAACCCTCAGCCTAAAATAGCCCTTTTCCTTGTGGTGAAATGTCCCCACTTGAATTGTCCTTGTTTTACTAACCTTGTGAGGACTTCTGGTCACCACAATGATAGTAAAACCAAAAATACACACAGATGACAAAATAGAACAAGTAATGTCTGTTTGAGCCAGAACAGAGCAGGCTAGATGAACAACATGGGTCATTACACCAACACCCAGACAGAGCAGGCTAGATGAACAACATGGGTCATTATACTAACACCCAGAACAGAGCAGGCTAGATGAACAACATGGGTCATTACACCAACACCCAGAACAGAGCAGGCTAGATGAACAACATGGGTCATTACACCAACACCCAGACAGAGCAGGCTAGATGAACAACATGGGTTATTACACCAACACCCAGAACAGAGCAGGCTAGATGAACAACATGGGTCATTACACCAACACCCAGAACAGAGCAGGCTAGATGAACAACATGGGTCATTACACCAACACCCAGAACAGAGCAGGCTAGATTAACAACATGGGTCATTACACCAACACCCAGAACGGGGCAGGCTAGATGAACAACATGGGCCATTACACAAACACCCAGAACAGAGCAGGCTAGATTAACAACATGGGTCATTACACCAACACCCAGAACAGAGCAGGCTAGATGAACAACATGGGTCATTACACCAACACCCAGAACAGAGCAGGCTAGATGAACAACATGGGTCATTACACCAACACCCAGAACAGAGCAGGCTAGATGAACAACATGGGTCATTACACCAACACCCAGAACAGCACAGGCTAGATGAACAACATGGGTCATTACACCAACACCCAGAACAGAGCAGGCTAGATGAACAACATGGGTCATTACACCAACACCCAGAACAGAGCAGGCTAGATGAACAACATGGGTCATTACACCAACACCCAGAACAGAGCAGGCTAGATGAACAACATGGGTCATTACACCAACACCCAGAACAGAGCAGGCTAGATGAACAACATGGGTCATTACACCAACACCCAGAACAGAGCAGGCTAGATGAACAACATGGGTCATTACACCAACACCCAGAACAGAGCAGGCTAGATGAACAACATGGGTCATTACACAAACACACAGACACACCAACACACGCATGCGAAGCCACACACCTGTGTTCCGTGTGGCATGGTGTGGTATCTGAGCTCATAAAGCAGCTCGTGATAGCGGTCTCTCTCTTTCCAGGAGTGAGGAACAGCCCAGCCCACCCTCAGTCTCCTCTCCTGCCCCTCCACACCCCTCACCACCACTGAGCTGGGGGGGTCTGGATTAACTACACACAGGGAGGGTGGGAGGGAGAAAAGGTGAGAGAGGGAGTGAGAGAGTGGGAGAGGAGGAGAATGTTAGCAAGGTGTCTTATTGAGTGGTCTGTTAAGCATGCACACAAACCTATACTCACATCACACACACACACACACACACACACACACACACACACACACACACACGCCTGCACGTACGCACACACATCACACACACACACAAACAGACACACACGCACATGCCTGTACGCACGCACTCATATCACACATACACAGACACACACACACACATGCTTTACGCACACACATATCACACACACACTCACTAATGTCCAGAGGTGTGAAGTCTAGGAGAGGGCTGGTGGTGTTGCCAGCAGTGTTGGTGACACACAGGTAGGCCAGGTGTGGCTCTCTACTCTCCTTCTCTTGATGACCTATAGCACACCAACACCGAGACAGCAGGGCGGAGTAAGAACAGTTGACACGAGAGAATGACCCTGATAGACTGAGAGAGAGAGAGAGTTAGTATTCCACCCACACTGTTCTGTTGGCATCATCTGTATGATAAATTAAGTCATTTAACACAAATTAATGAGGAAGAGGAGAAAGAAGAGGGTGATGAGGAAGAGGAGGAAGAAGAGGGTGATGAGGAAGTGGAGAAAGAAGAGTGTGATGATGAAGCGGAGGAAGAAGAGGGTGATGAGGAAGTGGAGAAAGAAGAGTGTGATGAGGAAGTGGAGAAAGAAGAGGGTGATGAGGAAGTGGAGAAAGAAGTGTGATGAGGAAGTGGAGAAAGAAGTGTGTGACGTGGAAGTGGAGAAAGAAGAGTGTGATGAGGAAGTGGAGAAAGAAGAGGGTGATGAGGAAGTGGAGAAAGAAGTGTGATGAGGAAGTGGAGAAAGAAGTGTGTGATGTGGAAGTGGAGAAAGAAGAGTGTGATGCGGAAGTGGAGAAAGAAGAGTGTGATGAGGGCGAGGAAGAAGGGGGTGATGAGGAAGATGAGAAAGAAGGAAAAGAAGATGTTTGCTCTCACCCTTTCCGGAGGAGGAGGTAGCACTGAGGGACAGGAGTCACCGGTTGACTGGCTGTCCAATCACAGCGGATCTTACTGCTGGGTGACCTCTTATAGCAGGACAGCTTAGGCCTCTCTGGGGGAACTGAAAGACATTCCAGGGGAAAATCCATAATGTTTGTCCGTTGTTCTTATGTGACCATGAATGTCTGCTGCTGATTCACACTTCACAGAACACGGTATGGTTGTCAGCTTCAATGACCAGAGGTGATGAGATTAGACAGAAAGATGCCATCAGTATAACTCACCTGCCACGCTCACCCTCAGAGAGGAGACCAGTTTGCCCCCGCGGTGGCAGCTGTAGTTCCCAGAGTCACCCACCGCCAGGGAGGACAGGGTCAGAGTGGCGCCTCTCCTCCCTAACACCACTACTCCTCTTTCCTCTCCTCCTCTCAGCGGCCTCCCGTTCAGTCTCCACTGAGACCTCCCTCTCAGCCCCCTCACCATCCTCCCTCCCTCCTCCTCTTCCTCATAGTCATGCTCACTGTCCATCGCATCAGTCCACCGATTAGAGGACAGCTCAGTGTCAGCCCCTCCCACTCCGCTGTCTCTGGTTGGTTGGAGCGATGTCCCAGTAAGAGGAAATAGTTTCTGTGTATCTGTATGTCCTGATTGATTGACAGTGTAAAGACTCCGCCCTGTATCCCTCTGCTCTCCTCCTCCTTTGTGCTCCTCCTCTGTTTCATCTTCCTCATTCTCTCCATTCCCTTTGTTAACTTCTCTCACAGTAAGAGTGTGGTTTCCTGCACGAGTGTTCCTGATGACGGTTTTCTCCCTACTGTCTGTCCCGGTATCATCTGTGACAGGAGTGTCTGTTACAGTAAGGACAATAGTGTCCTTTCCAGTAGAAAATGTGTCTATTCCATTATCACTACTGTCTTTTATAGTACTGACTGTAGTTCCATTATCACTACCGTCTTTTATAGCACTGACTGTAGTTCCATTATCACTGTCGTCTTTTATAGCACTGACTGTAGTTCCATTATCACTACCGTCTTTTATAGCACTGACTGTAGTTCCATTATCACTACCGTCTTTTATAGCACTGACTGTAGTTCCATTATCACTACCGTCTTTTATAGCACTGACTGTAGTTCCATTATCACTGTTGTCTTTTATAGCACTGACTGTAGTTCCATTATCACTACCGTCTTTTATAGTACTGACTGTAGTTCCATTATCACTGTTGTCTTTTATAGCACTGACTGTAGTTCCATTATCACTACCGTCTTTTATAGTACTGACTGTAGTTCCATTATCACTGTCGTCTTTTATAGCACTGACTGTAGTTCCATTATCACTACCGTCTTTTATAGTACTGACTGTAGTTCCATTATCACTGTCGTCTTTTATAGCACTGACTGTAGTTCCATTATCACTGTCGTCTTTTATAGCACTGACTGTAGTTCCATTATCACTGTTGTCTTTTATAGTACTGACTGTAGTTCCATTATCACTACCGTCTTTTATAGTACTGACTGTAGTTCCATTATCACTACCGTCTTTTATAGTACTGACTGTAGTTCCATTATCACTACCGTCTTTTATAGTACTGACTGTAGTTCCATTATCACTACTGTCTTTTATAGTACTGACTGTAGTTCCATTATCACTACCGTCTTTTATAGTACTGACTGTAGTTCCATTATCACTACTGTCTTTTATAGTACTGACTGTAGTTCCATTATCACTACTGTCTTTTATAGTACTGACTGTAGTTCCATTATCACTGTCGTCTTTTATAGTACTGACTGTAGTTCCATTATCACTACCGTCTTTTATAGCACTGACTGTAGTTCCATTAGATGTGGTGTCTGTTGTGGTGCTGACAGTGGTTCCGTTAGATGCGGTGTCTGTTGTGGTGCTGACAGTGGTTCCGTTAGATGTGGTGTCTGTTGTGGTGCTGACAAAGGTTCCGTTAGATGTGGTGTCTGTTGTGGTGCTGACAGTGGTTCCGTTAGATGTGGTGTCTGTTGTGGTGCTGACAGTGGTTCCGTTAGATGTGGTGTTTGTTGTGGTGCTGACAGTGGAGGGGTGTACTCCGGTAATGACACTGGTGTATTTTCCATTTCTAGCGATGGTGCTGGTGTGTTTGGCCCTGTTAACCGTCACCTCCAGCCCGTTCACCTCCACCTGACCACTACAGGCCAAGACCAGAACGCTGCCTGGGGACACCACCAGCACCCTGGGAGGGGGGTCTGGAGGGAGAGAGAAAGACATAATGAGTCAATACTGTAGAGACACACAGACATGGACACACATGCAGGCACAGATGTACCCTTATACACACACACGTTGAGGGGTATAGGTTGTGGTTGACTGGGCAGTACAGATAAACAGAGAACACATTGCATAACTGATCACCAACCCCTCTCTCACTTCCTCTTTCAACACATCCCTTCTTCCCTCCTCTTTCTCAAAGTCTCTCTCTTCCATCTCCTTTCAGTATGTATCTTCTCTCAGCCTGTCTCTTCTTGAACAAACTCTCTTTCTCTCTCACCCTGTCTGTCATTCTGTTTCTCTCCTCCCCTATCCCTTTCTCCCACCATTAAAGCTCTGTCACAGAGCTACAAAACATTTGTCTAAATGTTTACTGATTAACATTCTTTACTAAAAATAAACAAATAATATAACAATCTCTCTGTCTGTGGCCCCAACCTCCATAAAGCTGCTGTCACTAGACACTGGAGATTCTCTATAAAGACCGGCAAAAGCCAAACTGGTGACACCAGCTGATAATGTGAAGGAAACCCTGTAGAAACAGAATTATTTAAGGGTTTTGACAAATCTGTGGCATGTTAGTTTACCCTTGGGTCTGAGTAAACACGATTGGCTCCAGCCTTGACAATGTTGGCCTAATACCAATACTGTTCCCAGGACCCTGGACTTTCAAACTTGTCTCATGTTTAGAAAGTAGTATATTTTGTATATCATTTACAAGTGATATCCAGAGCATTCGGAAAGTATTCAGACCCCTTCACTTCTTCCACATTTTGTTACTTTACACCCTTACTCTAAAATGGATTAAAACATTAAAATCCTCATCAATCTACACACAAAATTAGCTAATTTATAAAAATGCTGTTTTTTTTTATATTACATTTACATACAGTTGAAGTCGGAAGTTTGCATACACCTTAGCCAAATACATTTAAACTCAGTTTTTTTACAATTCCTGACATTTAATCCTAGTAAAAACTCCCTGTCTTAGGTCAGTTAGGATCACCACTTTATTTTAAGAATGTGAAATGTCAGAATAATAGTAGAGAGAATGATTTATTTCAGCTTTTATTTCTTTCATCACATTTCCAGTGGGTCAGAGGTTTACATACACTCAATTAGTATTTGTTGGCATTGCCTTTAAATTGTTTACCTTGGGTCAAACATTTCAGCTAGCCTTCCACAAGCTTCCCACAATAAGTTGGGTGAAATTTGGCTCATTCCTCCTGACAGAGCTGGTGTAACTGAGTCAGGTTTGTAGGCCTCCTTGCTCGCACACGCTTTTTCAGTTCTGCCCACACATTTTCTATGGGATTGAGGTCAGGGATTTGTGATGGCCACTCCAATAACTTGACTTTGTTGTCCTTAAGGCATTTTGCCACAACTTTGGAAGTATGCTTGGGGTCATTGTCTATTTGGAAGACCCATTTGCGACCAAGCTTTAACTTCCTGACTGATGTCTAGAGATGTTGCTTCAATATATCCACATAATTTTCCATCCTCATGATGCCATCTATTTTGTGAAGTGCACCAGTCCCTCCTGCAGCAAAACACCCCCACAACATGATGCTGCCACCCCCCGTGCTTCACGGTTGGGATGTGTTCTTCGCTTGCAAGCCTCCCACTTTTTCCTCCAAACATAACGATGGTCATTATGGCCAAACAGTTCTATTTTTGTTTCATCAGACCAGAGAACAGTTCTCCAAAAAGTAAGATCTTTGTCCCCATGTGCAGTTGCAAACCGTAGTCTGGCTTTTTTATGGCGGTTTTGGAGCAGTGGCTTCTTCCTTGCTGAGCAGCCTTTCAGGTTGTGTCGATATAGGACTCGTTTTACTGTGGATATAGATACTTTTGTACCTGTTTCCGCCAGCATCTTCACAAGGTCCTTTGCTGTTGTTCTGGGATTGATTAGCACTTTTTGCACCAAAGTAAATTAATCTCAAAGAGACAGAACGTGTCTCCTTCCTGGGCGGTATGACGTGGTCCCATGGTGTTTATACTTGCGTACGATTGTTTGTACGGATGAACATGGTACCTTCAGGCGTTTGGAAATTGCTCCCAAGGATGAACAAGATTTGTGAAGGTCTACAATGTTTTTTCTGAGGTCTTGGCTGATTTCATTTGATTTTCCCATGATGTCAAGCAAAGAGGCACTGAGTTTGAATGTATGCCTTGAAATACATCCACGGGTACACCTCCAATTGACTCAAATTATGTCAATTAGCTTATCAGAAGCTTCTAAAGCCATGACATTTTCTGGAATTTTCTAATCTGTTTAATAAAGGCACAATCAAGTTAGTGTATGTAAACTTCTGACCCACTGGAATTGTGATACAGTGAATTATAAGCTAAATAATCTGTCTGTAAACAATTGTTGGAAAAATGACTTGAGTCATGCACAAAGTAGATGTCCGAAACTGACTTACCAAAACTATAGTTTGTTAACAATAAATTTGTGGAGTGGTTGAAAAACTAGTTTTAATAACTCCAACCTAAGCGTATGTAAACTTCTGACTTCAACTGTAAGTATTCAGACCATTTACTCAGCACTTTGTTGAAGCACCTTTGGCTGTGATTACAGAGTATTCTTGGGTATGAAGCTTCAACTTGGCACACATGTATTTGGGGAGTTTCTCCCATTCTTCTCTGCAGATCCTCTCAAGCTCTGTCAGGTTGGTTGGGGAGTGTTGCTGCACAGCTATTTTCAGGTCTCTCCAGAGATGTTGGATCGGGTCCAGGCTCTGGATGGGCCTTTCAAAGACATTCAGAGACTCGTCCCGAAGGCCCTCCTGTGTTCTCTTGGCTGTGTGCTTAGGGTCGTTGTCCTGTTGAAAGATGAACCTTCACCCAGTCGGAGATCCTGAGAGCTGTGGAGGAGGTTTTCATCAAGGATCTCTCTGTACTCTGCTCTGTTCATCTTTCCCTCGATCTTGACTAGTCTTTCAGTCCCTGCCACTGAACAACATCACCACAGCATGATGCTGCCACCACCATGCTTTACTGTAGGGATGGTGCCAGGTTTCCTCCAGACGTGACGCTTGGCATTCAGGCCAAAGCGTTCAATCTTGGTTTCATCAGACCAGAGAATCTTGTTTCTCATGGTCAGAGTCCTTTAGGTGCCTTTTGACAAACCCCAAGCGGGCTATCATGTGCCTTTTACTGAGGAGTGGATTCCATTTGGACCACTCAACCATAAAGACCTGATTGCTGGAGTGCTGCAGAGATGGTTGTCCTTCTGGAAGGTTCTCCTATCTCCACAGGGGAACTCTGGAGCTCTGTCAGAGTGACCATCGGGTTCTTGGTCACCTCCCTCACGAAGGCACTTCTCCCCTGATTGTCCAGTTTGGCCAGGCAGCCAGCTCTAGGAAGAGTGTTGGTGGTTCCAAACTTCTTCCATTTAAGAATGATGAAGGCCACTGTGTTCTTGGGAACCATTAATGTGGCAGAATTTTTTTTGTACCCTTTCCCTGATCTGTGCCTCGACACAGTCTTGTTTCAGAGCTCTACGGACAATTCCTTCGACCTCATGGCTTGGTTTTTGCTCTGGCACTGTCGACTGTGGGACCTTGTGGACAGGAGTGTGCCTTTCCAAATCATGTCCAAAAAAGTATTTAGTCAGCCACCAATTGTGCAAGTTTTCCCACTTAAAAGGATGAGAGAGGCCTGTAATTTTCATCATAGGTACACTTCAACTATGACAGACAAAATTAGAAAAAAAATCCAGAAAATCACATTGTAGGATGTTTAATGAATTTATTTGCAAATTATGGTGGAAAATAAGTATTTGGTCAATAATAAAAGTTTCTCAATACTTTGTTATATACCCTTTGTTGGCAATGACAGAGGTCAAACGTTTTCTGTAAGTCTTCACAAGGTTTTCACACACTGTTGCTGGTATTTTGGCCCATTCCTCCATGCAGATCTCCTCTAGAGCAGTGATGTTTTGGGGCTGTTGCTGGGCAACACAGACTTTCAACTCCCTCCAAATATTTTCTATGGGGTTGAGATCTGGAGACTGGCTAGGCCACTGGCTAGGCCATACATATCATTTTTTCCCCCTCAGAACATAGCTTTTTTTGTGTCAGCAATTAGACATTGTTCTTAGGGGGGCCTAGTTACCCCCTAGTACCCTATCTCTGTAAAATGTCAACAGAGCACTGAGCTTACCAAAAGCCTTTTACATGCAATTCAGCTCATGTCATGTTAATTTAGCTTTTTGCGACTAGCAGAAACAACTTTGCAGATGACCACCACAACATGTAAAATCCTCAATAGTCCATATGAGAAGGCAACACCACTCTGTCTACAAAGTTCTATATTTAGGTTACGAAATCCAACTTTTTGGATATAATGCTAATGATACAAACGTATGTGGACACCCCTTCAAATTAGCGGATTTGGCTATTTCAGCCACACCTGTTTCTGACAGGTGTTTAAAATCGAGCACACAGCCATGCAATCTCCATAGACAAACATTGGCAGTAGAATAGCCTTACTAAAGAGCTCAGTGACTTTCAACGTGGCACTGTCATAGGATTCCCCCTTCCCAACAAGTTAGTTCATCAAATGTTTGCCCTGCTAGAGCTTCCCTGGACAACTGTAAGTGCTGCTAGAGCTTCCCTGGACAACTGTAAGTGCTGTTATTGTGAAGTGGAAACCCCTTTTCCATCTGTTCATCCACAAATCAAAGCCTTTACTTATGCCAAAATTTTAAGATGGAACATTTAAGAAAAATGCATCCATGCCTTTATTTCCCCCAAAATATAAACTCGTAGCTTTCATTTGATATGCTCCAAATATCTCATTTGATAACTTCATGGGGACTCTTCCATGAAAATGCCCCTTCTTAAAATATATTTTATAACATAAGGAAAGTGACATTTCATCACCATAGCGCGTTCCCCGCTCTGGGCAGAGTGGGTGGACACCCTAAACATAACTGAACATAAAATAATTAGCCTATAAGCATGAAACAAGATCTATTAAATATTTGATTGATATAATCCAGTAATAAAATAAACCTACCTCTCCGCGGACAGGTCCCGTCCAGAAAGCAGTGGACTGTCAGCGCAGACAGGAGAACCGTCAGCCTGATCCACGATGGCATCTTTACGCTTCTTTCATACGAGTCATCTCTGTGTCGGTAAATCCAATCACACCGTATCAGTAGACTAGATTATAAAGCTGCTCCCTTTCAGACATCAATTAACACTCATTTGAAACGCAGAAAAAAACCGTTATACAAGTTGTCCCTGTTCCCGTACAAGCTCTCCAGACTACCTCTCCGCTGGACTGAGTCTGGACTGCCGTTATGAGCAGCTGTTGATTTACATAACTCAAATAGATCAGACCACCTTCTGTGTTTTAATAAAATAACAGAAGCGAAGACATCACCAGATCTGTTGTAGAAACCTTGCAAACGACGAAACGGGGAGGGAACTACATTAATTTGTCCTAATAGCCTAATTACACCCCAGGCATCAACTAACCCCCCCTCTCTCTCTCTCTCTCACACACACACACACACACACAGTCCCAACGGGCTCTATTCAATCCGTATCGCGGAAGTTCAGCTTTACAGCGTGATTGAAAAGTCAAGGTAATGTTCCCGCTTTAGCGGAGACAGTATTCACGGTAAACGCTGCATGTTGGCTCAATCGGAAATTACAATTACAAGTTTATCCCGCAATATGTAACGATTCAGCGATACAGAGAGAATATATCCCCAAATCTCAGTTTCTTCTGGTCAGACAACATTAACTCTCAGAAATCGGACATTGCGAAAGTACAGATAGTGTCGTGTCCATGTGTCAAACTCCTTTCCAGATAAAACTGTCCATGTTTGAAGGGCCAGAAGCACTTTTGCGAGGCCAGCGCGCTGGGGAGAGTATGTGACAAAACAAACACTAGGTTTACGTAGTACACTGCTTTTTCAGGAGATTGAGCAAACATTTTGTTGTAATCTTGACATGTCCTAATGACATGGTCAGTAATAATAACCTGCTTCTCCGAAGGCCACGTTCATCTTGTTTTGTTCTTTTGGTTATGGAGATAAGGCCCGGGTTGCGGTTAAGAACATTGAGACAAACGTCTGTAAAAAGTGCTATAAATTGGTTAGATTGATTGTTTCCCTTATTATAAACATTCCCTACATTCCCTGTACAGTCACCCTACAAATGAAATCATACTTTGATGTCAACTGTAAATAATTATATTTCAGTTGACACTTCCTCTTTGGATTTACAAAGACTTGAGTAACTTTCTTAACTTGAACGTTCTCACTGAAACCCAACATCAACCTGCTGTATCCATCTATGACACCAGTGCTTGAAGTGGACTGAAATAGGTGACAGTACTTATTTTGGGCACCCCTACTGTTTATAATTATGTGCCACTGGCAGAACGCCACAATATTTTAAAGCAAAACTCTGTAAGAGGTGCCAAAACTCAAAACAGTAATACATTTGAGGTGCGATACTCTGTACTTCTGCGTTCTGGCACAATTCAAGCACTTTATAACACGTTGCAACACAATCTCACACTCAACTCGTGCAAATATGTACAAAAAGTATTTAAGCAGATTTTGTGTGTTTTTGTGTGGCTTAATTCGTGTGAAAAGACACATTTTTGTGCAACTTCATTCATAGGAAAATACATTTTTGGGGGGCAAACCTAAGAGCAATTTTTTTTGTATTTTCACACAAATTAAGCCACATAAAAATACACAAAATCTGCTGAAATACTTTTTGTACATATTTGCACAAATTGAGTGTGATATTGAGTTGGACTGACTTACAGGTGGTTTGAGCCCTCTACAGCAGGGAGAGACAGGTCCAGCAGAGACTGGTTGTGCTGGTTTCACCCTATAATCTTTCTAACCAGAAGCTGTATGCTGTAGAGTACAACAGCTGTCTCACCTAGTTTCCCCCTATATCTTTCTAACCAGAAGCTGTATGCTGTAGAGTACAACAGCTGTCTCACCTAGTTTCCCCCTATATCTTTCTAACCAGAAGCTGTATGCTGTAGAGTACAACAGTGAGAGCATCATTCCAGTGGCCCTGGAGGACTGGGTTTGTTTCTCCTGCTGTATAGAAGGAATACGTTACATGATGACATGCCTAGTAGAGGAATGAACTGGGTTGATCATCATTACTGTGGATTTATTAAGGCTTAATAATAATAACCCTGATCCCTCCCTCCCAAGCCTCCGTTCATTAACACGTTCTCCTGTTCCTAGACCAGCTCAGTCTCTAGGGAACTACAGGTTCCTGTCTGACTGCATAAGCCCATATTAACATACTTTTCCCACACTCAGTCCGCCCCAAAGCAACATGGACGCCATAGAGGGCTTATTGTCCATTGTCTATCACAACGCCTCAGAGTCAGTACGCCCCAAAGCAACATGGAGGTCCAGGTTGTTGTTAGAAGTCCAGCTCCTCTCTCTTAAGCCCACAGGTGGGGCTCAGAGTCAGAGATATAACTGTAGTTCTGTCTGTGGGCCCAGCAGCAGGTCACCAATATGGTGCAGTGGAGGAGGATGAAGAAGAACATGACGAAGAGGAGTCTTGCTGTGTCCTGTAAGGTTAAAATGGCGTTCTCACTGAGAACTATAGTGAACACAGAAACTCTGCCCATGAACTTATGATGACATATACTACAACATTCCAGCAAGGACAGCATCCTGCATTCTTCAGTCATTGGTTGGCTGACTGAACCCCTCAGTGTCCTGCCAAGTTATTGGCTAAAACAACAGACGGACTATGTATGTGAAGATTTCAGTCAGGCAGACGGATAGAGAATGTACAGTAGTATGTACCCATAAGAGTGTAGGATGGTGCAGCCTGTCTGGTTTGACTAAGCCTTTGGGCATGGTGACACAGCAACATGTAATCATGAATACAAAGACCAGGACCACTGATAAGGTTCTAGAGACATTCCTCATACAGACTGTACAGGTTAGAGGGACAGCTCTACACTACTGCATTGGTTTACACGCTGTCATACATTATTAGAGAAGGTAGATAGCATTACTTGGCCTATTAAAGACATGTTTATGATTGGTTAACAGCTGGATACAGACAGGTGTATTGGAGTACTATGTCTAACAGCAGCTCATCATAAAAAACACTCATTCTGCTATTTCATCTCAATTCACCACCTTTCTGACTATCAAATTAACCTCTCTTCTGTCATAAAGACTCAATTCACCACCTTTCTGACTATCAAATTAACCTCTCTTTTGTCATAAAGACTCAATTCACCACCTTTCTGACCATCAAATGAACCTCTCGTCTGTCATAAAGACTCAATTCACCACCTTTCTGACCATCAAATGAACCTCTCTTCTGTCATAAAGACTCAATTCACCACCTTTCTGACCATCAAATTAACCTCTCTTCTGTCATAAAGACTCAATTCACCACCTTTCTGATGATCAAATGAACCTCTCTTCTGTCATAAAGACTCAATTCACCACCTTTCTGACCATCAAATGAACCTCTCGTCTGTCATAAAGACTCAATTCACCACCTTTCTGACCATCAAATGAACCTCTCCTCTGTCATAAAGACTCAATTCACCACCTTTCTGACCATCAAATGAACCTCTCTTCTGTCATAAAGACTCAATTCACCACCTTTCTGACCATCAAATGAACCTCTCCTCTGTCATAAAGACTCAATTCACCACCTTTCTGACCATCAAATTAACCTCTCTTCTGTCATAAAGACTCAATTCACCACCTTTCTGACCATCAAATGAACCTCTCTTCTGTCATAAAGACTCAATTCACCACCTTTCTGACCATCAAATGAACCTCTCTTCTGTCATAAAGACTCAATTCACCACCTTTCTGACCATCAAATGAACCTCTCTTCTGTCATAAAGACTCAATTCACCACCTTTCTGACCATCAAATGAACCTCTCTTCTGTCATAAAGACTCAATTCACCACCTTTCTGACCATCAAATGAACCTCTCTTCTGTCATAAAGACTCAATTCACCACCTTTCTGACCATCAAATTAACCTCTCTTCTGTCATAAAGACTCAATTCACCACCTTTCTGACCATCAAATGAACCTCTCTTCTGTCATAAAGACTCAATTCACCACCTTTCTGATGATCAAATGAACCTCTCTTCTGTCATAAAGACTCAATTCACCACCTTTCTGACCATCAAATGAACCTCTCTTCTGTCATAAAGACTCAATTCACCACCTTTCTGACCATCAAATGAACCTCTCTTCTGTCATAAAGACTCAATTCACCACCTTTCTGATGATCAAATGAACCTCTCTTCTGTCATAAAGACTCAATTCACCACCTTTCTGATGATCAAATGAACCTCTCGTCTGTCATAAAGACTCAATTCACCACCTTTCTGACCATCAAATGAACCTCTCTTCTGTCATAAAGACTCAATTCACCACCTTTCTGACCATCAAATTAACCTCTCTTCTGTCATAAAGACTCAATTCACCACCTTTCTGACCATCAAATTAACCTCTCATCTGCCATAAAGACTCAATTCACCACCTTTCTGATGATCAAATTAACCTCTCTTCTGTCATAAAGACTCAATTCACCACCTTTCTGACCATCAAATGAACCTCTCTTCTGTCATAAAGACTCAATTCAATACTTTGTTTTGAACCAATCTGATATGATGTTATGACATCTGATCCATTGTATAAATAGTATAGTCATGTCTGAACCACAACGGTGCTGTTGGAGGGGGGTTTCTGTCCGGAACCCTGTGGTACCAAGCTCTTCAGCAGATGGTTACATCATTTGCATGAAGAAGTGCTTCTTTCAGCCTGCCTCATTGGTTGAAGAAGACAGAGAAGTGGGTTGTGGGTAGTCTGAGCATGTCTATTACAACTACCACACACCATCTTTCAAATAAAATTGATTTCAAATGAAAATGTATTTATATAGCCCTTCTTACATCAGCTGATATCTCAAAGTGCTGTACAGAAACCCAGCCTAAAACCCCAAACAGCAAGCAATGCAGGTGTAGAAGCACAGTGGCTAGGAAAAACTCCCTAGAAAGGCCAAAACCTAGGAAGAAACCTAGAGAGGAACCAGGCTATGAGGGGTGGCCAGTCCTCTTCTGGCTGTGCCGGGTGGAGATTATAACAGAACAGCATGGTCAAATAATAATAATCACAGTAGTCTTTCAGACGGATACATATATGTATCAACACTATTGCAACGACAGTGTCATACAAATGCCAGTGGGTGTTGATGGGTGTGTATGCCTTCCGCCTACATTGGCTGCCACTTTGGATCTCTTCCTAAGTGCCATTCCAAACATTCCTCCTTCAGTATTCCAAACTTCCAAATGCAGTATTTCTTCACGTATTCCAAGAGAATCCAGTGGGATATGACAGCCTGTCCTTCTTCTTTAAATCATCTGTCCATCTGTCTGTCCGTCTCACACGGTGTGGTTGGTTTCCTTGGGAACAGGGGGAGGTCCCGGGCTGCTGGTTCCGCTGGTGCGAGAGGCGCCGCCCCTCCAACCAAATAGAGCATCCTGCAGGACAGGTGGAACACACAGTTACTGTTGTGTGTGTGAGGTTGTGTGTGAGGTTGTGTGTGAGGTTGTGTGTGTGAGAAACAGATTAAAGAAGATGACAGTATCTCACCTGTACAGCGCCCAGACTAAGGTTCCAGCCACCAACCGAGTCTCCCCCAGGACTCCTCACAGAGGTGGGAGTGAGAGCGTCAGCAGAGGGGACCTGGGCTGGAGCTAACGCTGGTGTGTTTGTGGGAGGGCCAGAAGCCACCTGTGGGAGTATGACAGGCAGCGTGTGTGTTCCCTCCTCCAGGGGAGTATCCTGCGACCCCCCCAGGAGAGAGGATGAATTGGACAGGGGGGGAGCCGATCCCGACACATAGCTAGGTGCCGGGCTGCTCTCTCCTGAGGCGCTCTGCGGGGGATGTGTATTTGAGTGTTTCTTTTTGCGCAGGGTGTCTATCCAGCTGGAGCTGTGTCTGGAGGCAAAGTTGGCCAGGGCCAGGGAGGACAGTCTCATGTTCTTCCCAGAGGTGATGAGCTCCCCAAAGCCCTCCTGGTGGGCAAAGGCATATCCTGACCTCCTGAACCCCCCCCTTGCCCCCAGACGACCCTCAGGCACGCCCCCGCCCCTGACTCCTCCCATGCATCGACCCGCTGGCTTCCTCGTCTTCTGACGCACCAGCTGGGTGTAACGCACCTGGAGGGGGGAGAGGGGTCAGGGCGAGGGAGGGGTGAGAGCAGGGGAGGTAGAGGTGGAGGGGGGAAATGGAGATGTAGAGAGGACAGACAGGAGTGTTATTTCTTAGTATAAAGGGATATGTAGGGTTTAACACTGGTGACAGGTATCCTGGGACTTCCTGACCAAGCTCCTTCCCGTTTCGGGAGAGAAATATTGCAAAAATACTAAATATGCACAATAGCTGCATGCATGAACCGAACATAACGACTCCTTGGCTTCACAACCTACATTAGACCAGTCATCACAACGCTAGCAGCCAAACAGATTTAGCCTATAGGCCTGCTCAACATAGTCCTCAATAGAAAACATCACTTACATACATGATTTCCATAAACTGCATTGCTGACTATCATGTGTAGGCTACACACGACCTGTTGACACAGTTACTGAAGGCAATCTCCATTTCACATTCACAAAGCTCCAGCCATACTCACTGTTAACAAGATGGTAGGTACATTGTGTCCACAAACGCTCTCGAAGAAATAGACATTTGCAACATTGTTCCATGATGTTACAATAACACAAATGAGTAGAAAGGCTGGACTCGTCAGATTGGCAGGGATTTGATCAACGCTGTGCTGTCCTCCACTACTAGGCATATTTCCTTGTCTGTTTGTTTAGTGGAACATCTGATATGTTCCCTGTGACAAAGTGACCATAATGGGCAGGTTATGATAAACCACAACCTTCTGAATCCCCTGATAGCCAGGTCATAAACCACAACCTTCTGAATCCCCCTGATAGCCAGGTCCAGGTCATAAACCACAACCTTCTGAATCCCCCTGATAGCCAGGTCCAGGTCATAAACCACAACCTTCTGAATCCCCCTGATAGCCAGGTCCAGGTCATAAACCACAACCTTCTGAATTCCCTTGATAGCCAGGTCCTGGTCATAAACCACAACCCTCTGAATCCCCCTGATAGCCAGGTCCAGGTCATAAACCACAACCTTCTGAATCCCCCTGATAGCCAGGTCCAGGTCATAAACCACAACCTTCTGAATCCCCCTGATAGCCAGGTCATAAACCACAACCTTCTGAATCCCCCTGATAGCCAGGTCCAGATCATAAACCACAACCTTCTGAATCCCCCTGATAGCCAGGTCCAGGTCATAAACCACAACCTTCTGAATCCCCCTGATAGCCAGGTCCAGGTCATAAACCACAACCTTCTGAATCCCCTTGATAGCCAGGTCCTGGTCATAAACCACAACCTTCTGAATTCCCTTGATAGCCAGGTCCTGGTCATAAACCACAACCTTCTGAATCCCCCTGATAGCCAGGTCCAGGTCATAAACCACAACCTTCTGAATCCCCCTGATAGCCAGGTCCAGGTCATAAACCACAACCTTCTGAATTCCCCTGATAGCCAGGTCCAGGTCATAAACCACAACCTTCTGAATCCCCCTGATAGCCAGGTCCAGGTCATAAACCACAACCTTCTGAATCCCCCTGATAGCCAGGTCCAGGTCATAAACCACAACCTTCTGAATCCCCCTGATAGCCAGGTCCAGGTCATAAACCACAACCTTCTGAATTCCCCTGATAGCCAGGTCCAGGTCATAAACCACAACCTTCTGAATCCCCCTGATAGCCAGGTCCAGGTCATAAACCACAACCTTCTGAATTCCCCTGATAGCCAGGTCATAAACCACAACCTTCTGAATCCCCCTGATAGCCAGGTCCAGGTCATAAACCACAACCTTCTGAATCCCCCTGATAGCCAGGTCCAGGTCATAAACCACAACCTTCTGAATCCCCCTGATAGCCAGGTCCAGGTCATAAACCACAACCTTCTGAATTCCCCTGATAGCCAGGTCCAGGGGGAGTGAAAAGAGCCAACAAGCTGGCAGGCATCTTTCAGTCAAAGCTATGGGTAAGCTAAAACAAATAACATTTTTACTAGCCTGTAGGCTAATAACCTCATCATATTTTACGCTACATTTAGGCTACATTAACACATTTTGTGGTGACTTTGACAGAACTTTTGAGTTGAGTAAAATACAACAAGAAACCATTAGTTTCCTGTCCATGTTCCTCAATTTACAGTGGCATAATCAAAGATTTTTTATAACTAAACCAAAATAGACCACATCCTATCTTTCCAAATGAAACAAATGAGTCATAGTGGGCAGAACAAGCAAAATGGTGGGCAGAGCCAAGCACAAGCTAGCGAGATCCTATTAGCTCGTTCTAGCATACATCTGCATAATTCCATTAGGAAACACCTACTTTGTGGAGTGAGCGTGTGCAATAACTCAATTAGCCTTTGCATTCCTTCTAAACAATGCCATTTTTTACAACTTTGGCAAAGGTTAAAATCTACAAAATGTAGTCCACTCTGTTCATAACAGATTTTACAGAAAACTGTATTGAGGTCAAATGTTTCCCAGATGAGAAAATGTGCAGAATGTCGGCCAAAATCCATCTCCTTCCATCTTATTCCACTGTCAGCCACTGGGCTTCCTCTCACTACCATATTTGGTAGTGAGTGGGAATGGCAATCGGATGCTTCACATTTACACATCCGGTGAAATATCTGTCTCATTGGTCTATCTGTGGTATAATTATGTCAGATTTATTTCAGGACGGTTGCAATTTTCTCAGGAAGGATGTGTAGAACGTGTAGAATGTTTTCGGACAATATTAAACCCTAGTGATAATGACGTATTATAAGGTGATAGGGACAGCTGTTCTCGAGGGAATGAAGGTATATTCACAGACTCAGAGTCAATATTTACAGAGAAGATAAGTGACCGGATACAGAGAGCGCTGGCGTACGCACAAACAGTTAATCATTGGTAGAGTTAGGGGACATTGGTGTGATTTCAGTCACAGCAATGAAGAGACAAACAGACAGAATCACAGTAGTATAGAGAGAAGACAGGAATCATGGATGACAGACTGAAGGCCAGACTGAAGGCCAGACTGAAGGCCAGACTGAAGGTCAGACTGAAGGCCAGACTGAAGGCCAGAGTGAAGGCCAGACTGAAGGCCAGAGTGAAGGCCAGACTGAAGGCCAGACTGAAGGCCAGAGTGAAGGCCAGACTGAAGGCCAGACTGAAGGCCAGACTGAAGGCCAGACTGAAGATCAGACTGAAGGTCAGACTGAAGGTCAGACTGAAGGTCAGACTGAAGGCCAGACTGAAGGTCAGACTGAAGGCCAGACTGAAGGCCAGACTGAAGGCCAGACTGAAGGCCAGAGTGAAGGTCAGACTGAAGGCCAGACTGAAGGCCAGAGTGAAGGCCAGACTGAAGGCCAGAGTGAAGGCCAGACTGAAGGCCAGACTGAAGGCCAGACTGAAGGCCAGACTGAAGGTCAGACTGAAGGTCAGACTGAAGATCAGACTGAAGGCCAGACTGAAGGCCAGAGTGAAGGCCAGACTGAAGGCCAGACTGAAGGCCAGACGGAAGGCCAGACTGAAGGCCAGACTGAAGGCCAGACTGATGTAGATGAGTACTGAAAGACTTTGAGACAGGAACAGAGGATCATAAAGAAGTGGTCATGAACCAGCATCCTTTCTTCATCCCTTCCACTGATTTCACATGACTGAATAACTATTTTATTTTACCTTTATTTTACCAGGCAGGTCAACTAAGAACAAATACTTATTTACAATGACGGCTGGCAATTGGTGAATGCTATCTGGAGTTTATCTTCTGTTTTCACCTATCCAATGTGTTAGTGAGTAGGATCAGTGATTATGATCAGTGATTAGGATCAGTGATTAGGATCAGAAGCTGTGAGTGTGAGTTGTGAGTATGGCCAGAAGCATATTGTTCTCACCGTATCAGAGAGATGTGAGTGTGGTCAGAAGCATATTGTTCTCACCGTATCAGAGAGCTGTGAGTGTGGTCAGAAGCATATTGTTCTCACCGTATCAGAGAGATGTGAGTGTGGTCAGAAGCATATTGTTCTCACCGTATCAGAGAGCTGTGAGTGTGGTCAGAAGCATATTGTTCTCACCGTATCAGAGAGATGTGAGTGTGGCCAGAAGCATATTGTTCTCACCGTATCAGAGAGATGTGAGTGTGGCCAGAAGCATATTGTTCTCACCGTATCAGAGAGCTCTGTGAGTGTGGCTAGAAGCATATTGTTATCACCGTATCAGAGAGCTGTGAGTGTGGCCAGAAGCATATTGTTCTCACCGTATCAGAGAGATGTGAGTGTGGCCAGAAGCATATTGTTCTCACCGTATCAGAGAGCTGTGAGTGTGGCCAGAAGCATATTGTTCTTACCGTATCAGAGAGCTGTGAGTGTGGCCAGAAGCATATTGTTCTCACCGTATCAGAGAGCTGTGAGTGTGGCCAGAAGCATATTGTTCTCACCGTATCAGAGAGCTGTGGTTTCAGGTCCAGTTTGAGGAATCGGAAAGCCAGAACTGGAACGATGCAGATCACTGTGGCCAAGACGATGGTCAGCCACACCAGCGGCTGGACCAGTGTGCTCTGGGCACTGCCAACGAAGTGGAACTGGTTGGGAAAGATGCTGAATAGAGTCTGGCTGTGCATAGCCAACATGATGGTGAAGAAGGAGCCCACAGAGCCCCACACAAAGAAATGGTTGATGGCTGTCCAGTAGCCTGTGTCCAGAGCAATCTACACACACACGCACACACACGCATGCACGCACGCACGCACACACACACACACACACGCACACACACACACACACACACACGCACACACACACAAGCAGAGAGAGATTTAAGCAATAAGGCGTGAGGGGCTGTGGTACTATGCATGGCCAATTTACCATGGTTAACGTTAACGTTAAAAATACATGTTCCATCATACCTGTGGTATATGGTCTGATATACCACGGCTTTCAGCTAATCAGCATTCAGGGCTCTAACCACCCAGTTTGTACTGAAGGCCGGTGTATATCAGACCGTATATAATAATAATAAGGGTTGTGGTATATGGTCTGATATACCACGGCTTTCAGCTAATCAGCATTCAGGGCTCTAACCACCCAGTTTGTACTGAAGGCCGGTGTATATCAGACCGTATATAATAATAATAAGGGTTGTGGTATATGGTCTGATATACCACGGCTTTCAGCTAATCAGCATTCAGGGCTCTAACCACCCAGTTTGTACTGAAGGCCGGTGTATATCAGACCGTATATAATAATAATAAGGGTTGTGGTATATGGTCTGATATACCACGGCTTTCAGCTAATCAGCATTCAGGGCTCTAACCACCCAGTTTGTACTGAAGGCCGGTGTATATCAGACCGTATATAATAATAATAAGACACCTTGGGGGGGTTGTGGTATATGGTCTGATATACCACGGCTTTCAGCTAATCAGCATTCAGGGCTCTAACCACCCAGTTTGTACTGAAGGCCGGTGTATATCAGACCGTATATAATAATAATAAGACACCTTGGGGGGGTTGTGGTATATGGTCTGATATACCACGGCTTTCAGCTAATCAGCATTCAGGGCTCTAACCACCCAGTTTGTACTGAAGGCCGGTGTATGTATATCAGACCGTATATAATAATAATAAGACACCTCGGGGGGGGTTGTGGTATATGGCCAATATACCATGACTAACAGCTGTATCCAGGCTGTACTCTGCGTTGCGTCATGCATAAGAACTGCCCTTAGCCGTGGTATATTGGCCATTATCACAAACCCCTGTGGTGCCTTATTGCTATTATAAACTGGTTACCAACATAACTAGAACAGTAAACAAGTCTTTTTGTGTAATACCGTGGTATATTGTCTGATATACACACGGCCCAAACTACCCGGTTTATCATATGTAGCAAACCTTCAAACATGTTGCCTACAGGAAGTGGATACTACAGTCCTTCCCCCCGCTCACCTGCACACTGACCACGATCACCAGGGCGGTGGCCGTGGTAACAGCAAAGGTCTGGTAGTCAGCGAGGGGTTCCCCGGTGCCCTGGGTTCCGTGGGACAGGATGGCATAGGGTACGAAGAACAACACAACACTAGTGTAGATACCCTGGGTTATACAGATGAAGAACTCTCTCTTGTTGAACAGCAGGTTAAGCTGACCTGGCTCATACAGCTTAGGATACTCCAGACTACGCTGCTCTGGGACGTCCTACAGAGGGAAAGAGGAACAACCAGGGGTCAGGGGTCAGGGGTCAAAGGGTACAGAAGTGCTTGGGAGACTCACCTGGTCAAATATTCCCATGGCCAGCACGGGGAGAGAGGTGTAGACGATGTTATAGAGAGTGATGAAGTACTGATCATATACTGTCTGAGAGAGAGAGAGAGAGAGAGAGAGAGAGAGAGAGAGAGAAGGATGAAGAGAGGGATGGAGAGAGAGAGAGGGATGGAGAGAGGGATGGAAAAAGAGAGCAAGAGAGAGAGAAAGAAAAGAGAGAGAGAGGGTAGGAGGGGGATAACAGAGAGATAGAGAGAGAGGATGGGAGGGAGAGAGAGAGAGGGTAGGAGGGAGATAACAGAGAGAGATAGAGAGAGAGGGTGGGAGGGAGAGGGAGAGAAACACACACAGTAAGAACGACAACCTCACCCCATTTAAGCACCAATATAACATCATGCCCCATGAGTCTTCACTTCAACCCTTATAGTTCCTCCTAAACACCCCTAACGTGTTTTTTGACAGTGAAGTCAAAACTATTTACCGCAACCCAACTTATAAAACCCTTCACCCCTCACCTCTAAACCACCGTTCCTGATCCCTCACCCCTGACCTCTCACCTGGGCAGAGAAGCCACAGAAGAAGCCAAACCAGAAGTGCACCATGGTGAAGGCAAAGTTCTTGTAGAAGAAGTAGCAGAGGAAGCGACACATGCGGAGGTAGGACCAGCGTCCGTGGACCAGCAGCAGGCGCTGGAGGAAGCGGAACTGGGAGAAGGAGTAGTCAGACGCCAGCACTGCCTGGATGCCCTCCTGACCACTGATGCCCACTCCTATATGAGCCGCTGGGTGGGGGGATAGACAGACACTTCATATAGGATATAGGAGAGGAGACAAGGACAGAGAGCAACTGTAGACAATTGAAAAGTGTAATTATCAGGGGTGTTAGTGCTGGGCTGGCACAGAAGCCTGCTATGCTCTTCCCTCAGATTCAGGTTTGGTAACCAGTCAACAAGTTGAGTAATGTATCCA
The DNA here is from genome assembly GCF_057628025.1 of Oncorhynchus mykiss. Lineage (NCBI taxonomy): Eukaryota > Metazoa > Chordata > Actinopteri > Salmoniformes > Salmonidae > Oncorhynchus > Oncorhynchus mykiss. The sequence continues at coordinate 18,458,454 of NC_143024.1, forward strand.
AGGACATAGTGTCGAGCCCAGAAAACAGGATGTGAAACCACAAGGACCTCTCCTCCCTCAGAGGCCTCCTCTCTTCTGCTTTTCATAGACACACACACACTCACACACACTCACACACTTGTATGCGTGCACACAAACACACATGCACGCACACATACACACAATTGTGAAAGGCATGGTGAGGCGTGAGAAAAGAGGACGTAAGGAGAGAGAACTACACGTAAACAGATAAAGTGGGGATTCTGGGGACTTTCCATGACCTTACAAATAGACTGTGCTGCCAGAGCACTTTGCTTCAATATATCTCCTCCTTCCCCTTATCTCTCAATTCTTCCCATCTCTGTTATCATCTTTGCCAAGCACTTCTGTCACTCGCCCTTCCTCCAACCCTCCTCTGACATCCTCTCCTCCATCCCCCTCTCTCTCTAACTCACTCTTGATCATGCTAACATCATTAGCCCCGTCTCCTATGGCCAGGGTGACAGCTTTCTTGTGTTTCTTGATGAGCTCCACCACCAGGGCTTTCTGTAGAGGAGTCACCCTGCAGCAGATCACTGCTCTACAGACACACGCTGTTGACACAAACTCCCCCTCCATATCAGCCTCCAACGCATGGGCCTGACACAGAGAGAGAGAGAGAGAGAGAGAGGGAGGGGGGGAGAGAGAGAGGGAGAGAGAGGTAGAGAGAGAGAGGGAGAGAGAGAGGGAGGGAGAGGGAGAGAGTGAGGGATAGAGAGAGAGAGAGAGAGAGAGAGAGAGAGAGAGAGGGAGAGAGAGAGAGAGAGAGAGGGAGAGAGAGAGGGAGGGGAGGGAGAGAGGGGGAGGGAGGGAGAGAGAGAGGGAGAGAGAGGGAGGGAGAGGGAGAGAAAGGGAGGGATAGAGAGAGCGAGAGAGAGGGAGAGAGAGAGAGAGAGGGAGGGAGAGACGGGGAGGGAGAGAGAGAAGGAGGGGTAGGGAGAGGGAGAGGGAGAGAGAGAGGGAGATGGGGAGGGAGAGAGAGAGAGAGAGAGAGGGAGAGAGAGAGAGAGAGGGAGGGAGGGAGAGAGAGAGAGAGAGAGAGAGAGAGAGAGAGAGAGAGAGAGAACTTGTTTGGATATTTTAGATTTGTTATGAGCGCCATGTTTTCTATTGCACAAGTAGTGTTTGTATATCTAGTGGGTTATATATCCCCTAGATTACTAGGGCAGCTTTTAAGCCACCGCGCCTCCATCTTGGCTCTCCCTCACCAGTGTAAAACACATTTAGGAAGGTATAGAAATACATTTATTAATTTCTACATTTGCTTTTGTCATGTTTATTCTATTACAGACACCGTAATGCAGACTTTGAAATTATATTATGTGAGCTAAACATAAAAAGGACATATATAAAAACAAGTATAATTTTTTAAAAGTACACATTTTACTGTCCCCACTACAACAAAAACACTTAAATACATGTAAATAAATCCATTCATTCCAATGGAGGACTGCTCCTTCTGGGCAGTGCCAATATGGCCGACCAGTGGCATCAAAGCCTCTCATTGGCCATTACATAGCAACAGCAATCCAGGGCTTATATACATCATTGGTGTGAGTGTGTGTGTCGTCTCACCAGGCTATGTCCGTTGATGACGAGGGCGAACTCTCCAGATATGGAGTCTAGCGTGGTTGAGGAGAGGGGTCGAGGGGCGGGAGGGCCAGGGGGAGGGGGACACTGCTGCTGTTTGTCCCCCACGGAGGGCCACTCTCTCCCATCTCCTCCCCCGTCTCCCCCAAACCCATTCCCCAGAGAACAGGCCTCGCCCCATCCCTCCATCCCCTCCTCCTTTCCTCCCTCTCTCGTACGGGCAAACTCTATCATCCTCTCCCTCGCTCTCCTGAAGAGAAAGAGAATGAGGGAGGAGAAATGACAGGACAGGACAAAGAGATGAGGGTGAATAGTTGATTAATACACTGAACAGAGAGAGACAGAGAGACACGGCGAGAGACAGAGAGAGAGAGAGAAAGAAAGAGAGCGACAGAAAGAGAGAGACAGAAAGAGACAGTGAGAGACAGAAAGAAACAGCGAGAGAGACAGAAAGAGAGAGAGACAGAAAGAGAGAGAGACAGAAAGAGAGAGAGACAGAAAGAGAGCGACAGAAAGAGAGACAGAAAGAGAGAGACGGAAAGAGAGACAGAAAGAGAGAGACGGAAAGAGAGAGACAAAAAAGTGAGGGAAAGGAAAGGTTTAGTTTATCCTAGTTTTAAATAGCCAGCTCTAGTTTGTGTGTGTGTTTGTGTGTGAGGGTCTGTGTGTGTGTGTGTGTGTGTGTGTGTCACCCTGATAGATGATAGAGGGAGGAAAAGAAAGATAGATGGATAGAGGAGGGAATAGAGAGATAGATGGATAGAGGGAGGAATAGAGAGATAGATGGATAGATGGAGGAATAGAGAGATAGATGGATAGAGGGATGAATAGAGAGATAGATGGATAGAGGGAGGAATAGAGGATAGTTAGAGTACCTGAGTTCCTCTCTAACACTCAGCACTGTGTTTCCACTGATGATGAACACCTCAGTCATATCACCAGTCAGCATCTTACAGGAGTAACCTATATTAACTGCTGTCTCTGAGAGACATAGAGAGAGAGAGAGACAGAAAGAGAGAGACAGAGAGAGAGACAGAAAGAGAGAGACAGAGAGATGGTATTCCCAATGAAATGATCAAATATACAGACAACAAATTCCAATTGGCTATACTAAAACTCTTTAACATCATCCTTAGCTCTGGTATCTTCCCCAATATTTGGAACCAAGAACTGATCACCCCAATCCACAAAAGTGGAGACAAATTTGACCCCAATAACTACCGTGGAATATGCGTCAACAGTAACCTTGGGAAAATCCTCTGCATTATCATTAACAGCAGACTCGTACATTTCCTCAATGAAAACAATGTACTGAGCATATGTAAAATTGGCTTTTTACCAAACTACCGTACAACAGACCATGTATTCACCCTGCACACCCTAATTGACAAGCAAACAAACCAAAACAAAGGCAAAGTCTTCTCATGCTTTGTTGATTTCAAAAAAGCCTTCGACTCAATTTGGCATGAGGGTCTGCTATACAAACTGATGGAAAGTGGTGTTGGGGGGTAAAACATACGACATAATAAAATCCATGTACACAAACAACAAGTGTGCGGTTAAAATTGGTAAAAAACACACACATTTCTTCACACAGGGTCGTGGGGTTAGACAGGGATGTAGCTTAAGCCCCACCCTCTTCAACATATACAGTGCCTTGCGAAAGTATTCGGCCCCCTTGAACTTTGCGACCTTTTGCCACATTTCAGGCTTCAAACATAAAGATATAAAACTGTATTTTTTTGTGAAGAATCAACAACAAGTGGGACACAATCATGAAGTGGAATGACATTTATTGGATATTTCAAACTTTTTTAACAAATCAAAAACTGAAAAATTGGGCGTGCAAAATTATTCAGCCCCTTTACTTTCAGTGCAGCAAACTCTCTCCAGAAGTTCAGTGAGGATCTCTGAATGATCCAATGTTGACCTAAATGACTAATGATGATAAATACAATCCACCTGTGAGTAATCAAGTCTCCGTATAAATGCACCTGCACTGTGATAGTCTCAGAGGTCCGTTAAAAGCACAGAGAGCATTATGAAGAACAAGGAACACACCAGGCAGGTCCGAGATACTGTTGTGAAGAAGTGTAAAGTCGGATTTGGATACAAAAAGATTTCCCAAGCTTTAAACATCCCAAGGAGCACTGTGCAAGCGATAATATTGAAATGGAAGGAGTATCAGACCACTGCAAATCTACCAAGACCTGGCCGTCCCTCTAAACTTTCAGCTCATACAAGGAGAAGACTGATCAGAGATGCACCCAAGAGGCCCATGATCACTCTGGGTGAACTGCAGAGATCTACAGCTGAGGTGGGAGACTCTGTCCATAGGACAACAATCAGTTGTATATTGCACAAATCTGGCCTTTATGGAAGAGTGGCAAGAAGAAAGCCATTTCTTAAAGATATCCATAAAAAGTGTTGTTTAAAGTTTGCCACAAGCCACCTGGGAGACACACCAAACATGTGGAAGAAGGTGCTCTGGTCAGATGAAACCAAAATTTAACTTTTTGGCAACAATGCAAAACGTTATGTTTGGCGTAAAAGCAACACAGCTGAACACACCATCCCCACTGTCAAACATGGTGGTGGCAGCATCATGGTTTGGGCCTGCTTTTCTTCAGCAGGGACAGGGAAGATGGTTAAAATTGATGGGAAGATGGATGGAGCCAAATACAGGACCATTCTGGAAGAAAACCTGATGGAGTCTGCAAAAGACCTGAGACTGGGACGGAGATTTGTCTTCCAACAAGACAATGATCCAAAACATAAAGCAAAATCTACAATGGAATGGTTCAAAAATAAACATATCCAGGTGTTAGAATGGCCAAGTCAAAGTCCAGACCTGAATCCAATCGAGAATCTGTGGAAAGAACTGAAAACTGCTGTTCACAAATGCTCTCCATCCAACCTCACTGAGCTCAAGCTGTTTTGCAAGGAGGAATGGGAAAAAATGTCAGTCTCTCGATGTGCAAAACTGATAGAGACATACCCAAAGCGACTTACAGCTGTAATCGCAGCAAAAGGTGGCGCTACAAAGTATTAACTTAAGGGGGCTGAATAATTTTGCACGCCCAATTTTTCAGTTTTTGATTTGTTAAAAAAGTTTGAAATATCCAATAAATGTCGTTCCACTTCATGATTGTGTCCCACTTGTTGTTGATTCTTCACAAAAAAATACAGTTTTATATCTTTATGTTTGAAGCCTGAAATGTGGCAAAAGGTCGCAAAGTTCAAGGGGGCCGAATACTTTCGCAAGGCACTGTATAAAGAGAGACAGAGAGAGAGATATAAAGAGAGACAGAAAGAGAGACAAAGAGAGACAGAAAGAGAGACAAAGAGAGAGACAGAAAGAGAGACAAAGAGAGACAGAGAGAGCGAGAGACAGAAAGAGAGACAGAAAGACAGAGGCAGAGAGAGAGACAGAAAGAGAGAGAGGCAGAGAGAGAGACAGAAAGAGAGACAGAAAGAGAGAGAGGCAGAAAGAGAGACAGAAACAGAAAGAGAAAGACTGAAAGAGACAGAGATATAAAGAGAGACAAAGAGAGAGATATAAAGAGAGACAGAGAGAGACAGAAAGGAAGACAGAAAGAAAGACAGAAAGAGACAGAAAGAGAGACAGAGAGAGATATATAAAGAGAGACAGAGAGAGAGATATAAAGAGAGACAGAGAGAGAGAGATATAAAGAGAGACACAGAGAGACAGAAAGAGAGACAGAAAGAGAGAGAGACAGAAAGAGAGAGACAGAAATAGAGAGACAGAAAGAGAGACAGAAAGAGAGACAGAAAGAAAGACAGAAAGAGACAGAAAGAGAGCGAGAGAGACAGAGAGAGAGATATAAAGAGAGACAGAGAGAGAGACAAAGGGAGAGACAGAAAGAGAGACAGAGAGAGCGAGAGATATAAAGAGAGACAGAGAGATATAAAGAGAGACAGAGAGAGATATATAAAGAGAGACAGAAAGAGAGACAAAGAGAGAGACAGAAAGAGAGACATAAAGAAAGACAAAGAGACAGTAAGAGAGACAAAGCGAGAGACAGAAAGAGAGACAAAGAGAGACAGAGAGAGCGAGAGACAGAAAGAGAGAGAGGCAGAGAGAGAGACAGAAAGAGAGAGGCAGAGAAACAGAGACAGAAAGAGAAAGACAGAAAGAGAGAGAGATATAAAGAGAGACAGAGAGAGAGAGATAAAGAGAGACAGAGAGAGACAGAAAGGAAGACAGAAAGAGAGACAGATAGAGAGATATAAAGAGAGACAGAGAGAGAGATATAAAGAGAGACAGAGAGAGACAGAAAGAGAGACAGAGAGAGAGAGACAGAGAGAGACAGAGCGAGACAGAAAGAGAGACAGAAAGAAAGACAGAAAGAGAGCGAGAGAGACAGAGAGAGAGATATAAAAAGAGACAGAGAGATATAAAGAGAGACAGAGAGAGATATATAAAGAGAGACAGAAACAGAGACAAAGAGAAAGACAGAAAGAGAGAGAGATATAAAGAGAGACAGAGAGAGAGAGATAAAGAGACAGAGAGAGACAGAAAGGAAGACAGAAAGAGAGACAGATAGAGAGATATAAAGAGAGACAGAGAGAGAGATATAAAGAGAGACAGAGAGAGACAGAAAGAGAGACAGAGAGAGAGAGACAGAGAGAGACAGAGCGAGACAGAAAGAGAGACAGAAAGAAAGACAGAAAGAGAGCGAGAGAGACAGAGAGAGAGATATAAAAAGAGACAGAGAGAGACATATAAAGTGAGACAGAGAGAGAGATATAAAGAGAGACAGAAAGAGAGACAAAAAGAGAGACAGAAAGAGAGACAAAGAGAGACAGAGAGAGCGAGAGACAGAAAGAGAGACAGAAAGACAGAGAGGCAGAGAGAGAGACAGAAAGAGAGAGAAGCAGAGAGAGAGACAGAAAGAGAGACAGAAAGAGAGAGAGGCAGAAAGAGAGACAGAAACAGAAAGAGAAAGACAGAAAGAGAGAGAGATATAAAGAGAGACAGAAAGGAAGACAGAAAGAAAGACAGAAAGAGACAGAAAGAGAGACAGAGAGAGATATATAAAGACGGACAGAGAGAGAGATATAAAGAGAGACAGAGAGAGAGATATAAAGAGAGACACAGAGAGACAGAAAGAGAGACAGAAAGAGAGAGAGACAGAATGAAAGACAGAAAGAGACAGAAAGAGAGCGAGAGAGACAGAGAGAGAGATATAAAGAGAGACAGAGAGAGAGACAAAGAGAGAGACAGAAAGAGAGACAGAGAGAGCGAGAGATATAAAGAGAGACAGAGAGAGAGATATAAAGAGAGACAGAGAGAGATATATAAAGAGAGACAGAAAGAGAGACAAAGAGAGAGACAGAAAGAGAGACATAAAGAAAGACAAATAGACAGTAAGAGAGACAAAGCGAGAGACAGAAAGAGAGACAAAGAGAGACAGAGAGAGCGAGAGACAGAAAGAGAGACAGAAAGACAGAGAGGCAGAGAGAGAGACAGAAAGAGAGAGAGGCAAAGAGAGAGACAGAAAGAGAGAGGCAGAGAGACAGAGACAGAAAGAGAAAGACAGAAAGAGAGAGAGATATAAAGAGAGACAGAGAGAGAGATATAAAGAGAGACACAGAGAGACAGAAAGAGAGACAGAAAGAGAGAGACAGAAAGAGAGAGACAGAAATAGAGAGACAGAAAGAGAGACAGAAAGAGAGACAGAAAGAAAGACAGAAAGAGACAGAAAGAGAGCGAGAGAGACAGAGAGAGAGATATAAAGAGAGACAGAGAGAGATATATAAAGAGAGACAAAGAGAGACAGAAAGAGAGAGAGACAGAGAGAGAGACAGAAAGAGAGAGAGAGACAGAAAGAGAGACAGACAGAGAGAGAGAGACAGAAAGAGAGACAGAAAGAGAGACAGAAAGAAAGACAGAAAGAGACAGAAAGAGAGCGAGAGAGACAGAGAGAGAGATATAAAGAGAGACAGAGAGAGATATATAAAGAGAGACAAAGAGAGACAGAAAGAGAGAGAGACAGAGAGAGAGACAGAAAGAGAGAGAGAGAGACAGAAAGAGAGACAGACAGAGAGAGAGAGAGAGAAAGAGATATAAAGAGAGACAGAGAGAGAGATATAAAGAGAGACAGAAAGAGAGACAAAGAGAGACATAAAGAGAGGCAGAGACAGCGAGAGACAGAAAGAGAGAGAGGCAGAGAGAGAGACAGAAAGAGAGAGAGACAGAAAGAGAGACAGAAAGAGAGAGACAGAAAGAGAGACAGAAAGAGAGAGACAGAAATAGAGACAGAAAGAGAGACAAAGAGTCAGAAAGAGAGACAGAAAGAGACATAAAGAGAGAGACAGAAAGAGAGACAGAAAGAGAGACATAAAGAGAGAGACAGAAAGAGAGACAGGCAGAGAGAGAGACATAAAGAGAGACAGAAAGAGAGACAGAGAGAGCGAGAGACAGAAAGAGAGACAGAAAGAGAGAGAGGCAGAGAGAGAGACAGAAAGACAGAGAGGCAGAAAGAGAGACAGAAAAAGACAGACAGAGAGAGAGGCAGAAAGAGAGACAGAAAGACAGAGAGGCAGAAAGAGAGACAGAAAGACAGAGAGGCAGAAAGAGAGACAGAAAGACAGAGAGGCAGAAAGAGAGACAGAAAGACAGAGAGGCAGAAAGAGAGACAGAAAGACAGAGAGGCAGAAAGAGAGACAGAAAGAGAGAGACAAAGAGAGAGACAGAGACAGAAAGAGAGAGAGACAGAAAGAGAGAGAGGCAGAGAGAGAGACAGAGACAGAAAGAGAGAGACAGAAAGAGAGACAGAACGAAAGAGACAGAAATAGAGACATAAGAGAGAGAGACAGAAAGAGAGACATAAAGAGAGACAGAGAGAGCGAGAGACAGAAAGAGAGACAGAAAGACAGAGGCAGAGAGAGAGACAGAAAGAGAGACAGAAAGACAGAGGCAGAGAGAGAGACAGAAAGAGAGAGAGGCAGAGAGGGAGACAGAAAGACAGAGGCAGAAAGAGAGACAGAAAGAGAGAGAGGCAGAGAGAGAGACAGAAAGACAGAGAGGCAGAAAGAGAGACAGAAAGAGACAGAAAGAGAGTGAGGCAGAAAGAGAGACAGAAAGAGAGAGACATAAAGAGAGAGAGGCAGAGAGAGAGGCAGAGACAGAAAGAGAGAGACAGAAAGAGAGACAGAAAGAAAGAGACAGAAAGAGAGAGCGGCAGAGAGAGAGACAGAGACAGAAAGAGAGAGACAGAAAGAAAAACAGAAAGAGAGAGACAGAAAGAGAGAGACAAAAAAGTGAGGGAAAGGAAAGGTTTAGTTTATCCTAGTGATAAATAGCCAGCTCTAGTTTGTGTGTGTGTTTGTGTGTGTCTGTGTGTGTGTGTCTGTGTGTGTTTGTGTGTCTCACCCTGTTTGTCTCCAGTGAGGACCCAGATCTTGATGTTAGCAAGAGAGAGAATAGCGATGGTCTCAGGAACTCCCTCCTGTAGCTTATCCTCTATGGCTGTGGCTCCCAGGAGCTAGAGTAGAATAGAGCATAGAGCAGAGTAGAATAGAGCAGAGTAGAATAGAGCATAGAGCAGAGTAGAGCAGAGTAGAATATAGAAGAATAGAATAGAGAAGAGTAGAATAAAGCAGAGTAGAATAGAGCAGAGTAGAATAGAGCATAGAGCAGAGTAGAATAGAGCAGAGTAGAATAGAGCATAGAGCAGAGTAGAATAGAGCAGAGTAGAATAGAGCATAGAGTAGAATAGAGCATAGAGCAGAGTAGAATAGAGCAGAGTAGAATAGAGCATAGAGAAGAGTAGAATAGAGCACAGTAGAATAGAGCATAGAGCACAGTAGAGCAGAGTAGAATAGAGCATAGAGCAGAGTAAAATAGAGCAGAGCAGAATAGAGAAGAATAGAATAGAGAAGAGTAGAATAAAGCAGAGTAGAATAGAGCAGAGTAGAAAAGAGCATAGAGCAGAGTAGAATAGAGAAGAGTAGAATAGAGCACAGTAGAATAGAGCATAGAGCACAGTAGAGCAGAGTAGAATAGAGCATAGAGCAGAGTAAAATAGAGCATAGAGCAGAGTAAAATAGAGCAGAGTAGAATAGAGAAGAGTAGAATAAAGCAGAGTAGAATAGAGCAGAGTAGAGCATAGAGCAGAGTAGAATAGAGAACAGTAGAATAGAGCAGAGTAGAGCAGAGTAGAGCATAGAGCAGAGTAAAATAGAGCAGAGTAGAATAGAGAAGAGTAGAATAAAGCAGAGTAGAATAGAGCAGAGTAGAGCATAGAGCAGAGTAGAATAGAGAACAGTAGAATAGAGCAGAATAGAGCAGAGTAGAGCATAGAGCAGAGTAGAATAGAGAACAGTAGAATAGAGCAGAATAGAGAAGAGTAGAATAGAGCATAGAGCAGAGTAGAATAGAGCATAGAGCAGAATAGAGCATAGTAGAATAGAGCATAGAGCAGAGTAGAGCACAGCATAGAAGAATAGAGCAGAGTAGAATAGAGCAGAATAGAATAGAGCAGAGTAGAATAGATCAGAATAGAATAGAGCAGAGTAGAATAGAGCAGAGTAGAATAGATCAGAATAGAGCAGAGTAGAATAGAGCAGAGTAGAATAGAGCAGAATAGAGAAGAGTAGAATAGAGCAGAGTAGAATAGAGCAGAATAGAATAGAGCAGAGTAGAATAGATCAGAATAGAATAGAGCAGAGTAGAATAGAGCAGAGTAGAATAGATCAGAATAGAGCAGAGTAGAATAGAGCAGAGTAGAATAGATCAGAATAGAGCAGAGTAGAATAGAGCAGAGTAGAATAGATCAGAATAGAGCAGAGTAGAATAGAGCAGAGTAGAATAGAGCAGAATAGAGAAGAGTAGAATAGAGAAGAGTAGAATAGAGCAGAGAATAGAGCAGAGTATCAAATAATAGAGAAGTGTAGAATAGAGAAGAGTAGAATAGAGCAGAGTAGAATAGAGAAGAGTAGAATAGAGAATAGTAGAATAGCACAGAGTAGAATATAACTTTATTGCCAGTTACACAAGTTGATTGAACTTTATTTTGGTGCCAATGATGTTACAGAGAGGACACATGTGCTCACACACACACACGCACACGCACACACACACAGAAACAAACACACACACAGCGTGATACCATCATGTCCTGTTCTATGTATTCATATATGTCAGCCAGTCTGTCCTCTCTACAGTCTGTAGCTCTGTCTGCTTGGCGGTGTCTCTCTGACCACTCCTCCCACTGCTCCTCTGACAGGTCTCTGTAGGCCAGGGCCAGGGTCCGCAGACCGTCCCCAGCATACTCCTAGACACACAAGTGAATTGAAGAATTGATAAACAATCAATCATCTCCTGATGGCTATAGTAGTGTGCAGGAAAACATTTAACCACCAGAGGGCAGTGCTGTTACTTGTATAAGAGAGAGCTGTGATAGGCTGAATAGGAACTCTGATAATTTTGTTTGTAACTCACATTAAGGTGATCTGTTGTGATGTTCATCAGGTGATTGTTGGAGGAGTGGAGCCTCTCAAACAACAGAGTATCAGCTCCTTTACAGTATAGACGGATCCTCCCCTCGGGGTTACGCACTGCAGACAGAGACATACTTTAATATGATCTGGGTTACGCACTGCAGACAGAGACATACTTTAATATGATCTGGGTTACGCACTGCAGACAGACACATACTTTAATATGATCTGGGTTACGCACTGCAGACAGAGACATACTTTAATATGATCTGGGTTACGCACTGCAGACAGAGACATACTTTAATATGATCTGGGTTACGCACTGCAGACAGACACATACTTTAATATGATCTGGGTTACGCACTGCAGACAGAGTCATACTTTAATATGATCTGGGTTACGCACTGCAGACAGAGACATACTTTAATATGATCTGGGTAACGCACTGCAGACCGATACATACTTTAATATGATCTGGGTTACGCACTGCAGACAGATACATACTTTAATATGATCTGGGTTACGCACTGCAGACAGATACATACTTTAATATGATCTGGGTTAAGCACTGCAGACAGAGACATACTTTAATATGATCTGGGTTACGCACTGCAGACAGATACATACTTTAATATGATCTGGGTTACGCACTGCAGACAGATACATACTTTAATATGATCTGGGTTAAGCACTGCAGACAGATACATACTTTAATATGATCTGGGTTACGCTCTGCATACAGAGACATACTTTAATATGATCTGGGTTAAGCACTGCAGACAGATACATACTTTAATATGATCTGGGTTAAGCACTGCAGACAGATACATACTTTAATATGATCTGGGTTACGCACTGCAGACAGATACATACTTTAATATGATCTGGGTTACGCACTGCAGACAGACACATACTTTAATATGATCTGGGTTACGCACTGCAGACAGAGACATACTTTAATCTGATCTGGGTTACGCACTGCAGACAGATACATACTTTAATATGATCTGGGTTACGCACTGCAGACAGACACATACTTTAATATGATCTGGGTTACGCACTGCAGACAGATACATACTTTAATATGATCTGGGTTACGCACTGCAGACAGACACATACTTTAATATGATCTGGGTTACGCACTGCAGACAGACACATACTTTAATATGATCTGGGTTACGCACTGCAGACAGATACATACTTTAATATGATCTGGGTTACGCACTGCAGACAGACACATACTTTAATATGATCTGGGTTACGCACTGCAGACAGACACATACTTTAATATGATCTGGGTTACGCACTGCAGACAGATACATACTTTAATATGATCTGGGTTACGCACTGCAGACAGATACATACTTTAATATGATCTGGGTTACGCACTGCAGACAGATACTTTCAAGCACTATTTACACAACCTCTGACTCCTCTTGCAAAATGAAACATTCGCCTCAAAACAGATTTACCTGTGTTCAAAATCAAACGCTGCTCTCAAATCATAAACCAAGTGATCAAAATGATATACACTCTCAAGCAGTCAGTAAACGATACACCGAAAAATAGAAAACACATTGTTCAAAACATACAATTCTCAGGGAGAAGTACATTTTTAATCTAAAAAAATATTCATATTTTTCCGTCATTGTCTTTTGATGAACGAAAACTCAAAATTTATCAGAAATGACTACTCTGCTTTGCTCTTTGCAATTTTGTTTTTTGTTCTTCCTCCTCCTTGTACCCCTATTTTAAAAGTACTGTACCCTGCATCTCACAAACTTGTCCTTTGTCTCTGTGATACTGTAATTCTTGTTCTTTGTTGATATGAACCTGCAACCAGTCAAAATCTATTGATCAGTCAGTACTGTTAATAAATGGAAAGGACAATGTTCAGGGCCATACCATTTGTCCATTGTACAGTATACAGCCTACAATGCACTGTACTACAGTATCCATTCTCAGACTTTCTCCTTCCCACCTTCAACAACCTGTTTGCTCTCTGAACTGGCTTATAGTGGTTGTGTCGCAGCATTTGAAACAGGTTAAATACATTTTGAGTGGTTGTGTTCAATCAATGACATATGTTCTCTACCACTCGCCGCTTGTGTTTACCAGTATGCATGACATGTGCATTAGAGCGCAGAATGTGTTTAGAGTTTTGCTGAAAAGTCTAAATGAGATCTGCAAATTGTGTTTTACCATGTGAAATGGTTTAAGGTATTGACAACAGACTGCATAATTAGCTAAATGAGTCCAGGCAACTGAGAACTTTGTTCAGCCAATGGGTTTTTAGTGTTTTAGCAATTGAGAAAAACTGTAATATGATCTGGGTTAAGCACTGCAGACAGACACATACTTTAATATGATCTGGGTTAAGCACTGCAGACAGACACATACTTTAATATGATCTGGGTTAAGCACTGCAGACAGACACATACTTTAATATGATCTGGGTTACGCACTGCGGACAGAGACATACTTTAATATGATCTAGGTTACGCACTGCAGACAGATACATACTTTAATATGATCTGGGTTATGCACTGCAGACAGATACATACTTTAATATGATCTGGACTAAGCACTCTAGACAGACACATACTTTAATATGATCTGGGTTACGCACTGCAGACAGAGACATACTTTAATATGATCTGGGTTACGCACTGCAGACAGAGACATACTTTAATCTGATCTGGGTTAAGCACTGCAGACAGATACATACTTTAATATGATCTGGGCTAAGCACTGCAGACAGACACATACTTTAATATGATCTAGGTTACGCACTGCAGACAGACACATACTTTAATATGATCTGGGTTACGCACTGCAGACAGACACATACTTTAATATGATCTGGACTAAGCACTGCAGACAGACACATACTTTAATATGATCTGGGTTACACACTGCAGACAGACACATACTTTAATATGATCTGGGTTACGCACTGCAGACAGACACATACTTCAATATGATCTGGGCTAAGCACTGCAGACAGACACATACTTTAATATGATCTGGGCTAAGCACTGCAGACAGACACATACTTTAATATGATCTGGGTTACGCACTGCAAACAGATACATACTTTAATATGATCTGGACTAAGCACTGCAGACAGACACATACTTTAATATGATCTGGGTTACGCACTGCAGACAGACACATACTTTAATATGATCTGGGTTACGCACTGCAGACAGATACATACTTTAATATGATCTGGACTAAGCACTGCAGACAGACACATTCTTTAATATGATCTGGACTAAGCACTGCAGACAGACACATACTTTAATATGATCTGGGTTACGTACTGCAGACAGACACATACTTTAATATGATATGGGCTAAGCACTGCAGACAGACACATACTTTAATATGATCTGGGTTACGCACTGCAGACAGAGTCATACTTTAATATGATCTGGGCTAAGCACTGCAGACAGACACATACTTTAATATGATCTGGGCTAAGCACTGCAGACAGACACATACTTTAATATGATCTGGACTAAGCACTGCAGACAGACACATACTTTAATATGATATGGGCTAAGCACTGCAGACAGACACATACTTTAATATGATATGGGCTAAGCACTGCAGACAGAGACATACTTTAATGTGATCTGGGCTAAGCACTGCAGACAGACACATACTTTAATATGATCTGGGTTACGCACTGCAGACAGACACATACTTTAATATGATCTGGGCTAAGCACTGCAGACAGACACATACTTTAATATGATCTGGGTTACGCACTGCAGACAGACACATACTTTAATATGATCTGGGCTAAGCACTGCAGACAGACACATACTTTAATATGATCTGGGTTACGCACTGCAGACAGATACATACTTTAATATGATCTGGGTTACACACTGCAGACAGAGACATACTTTAATATGATCTGGGTTACGCACTGCAGACACACTAACTAAATGTTAGTCTAAAAGAAATGTGAGATAATGTCTAGATGCTTTTATAAATTGCCTGGCTGGGCTGATGAGACAGTGGATTGCACAGTCAGATGAAACAGAGTAAATAGGCATTTTAATGTCATATATTTATATTGTTGTACAGTATGTTTTAAACAAAGATATTTTCCCCTGTTTATTTTTATTTTTCTCGTGCGTAAGTTGCTGAAGTGCACTATGTTAAGGTGTGTTTGGTGAGCGTGTGTGTGTCTACTGTATGTCAAGGTGTGTGCGTGCTTGTGTGAGTGCGTATGCATGCATGCGTATACCTATAACGGACATCCTCTTGCGGATGTTGTTGAAGTCGAGGATGGCCAGCAGTGTGTATGTGACGGGTCGGCCCAGCTCTGTCACAGTGACAGTACCAGGGGTTCTAGACCGGAACACAAAACCAAAGTTCCTGGCTGCTGTCACCAACGCACCCTCATCTGGAGACTGGGCCTTATACATCAACTCTCCTAGAGGGGGTAGAGTGGGGGAGTCAGAGAGAGAGCAATGGGGGAGAGAGAGCAATGGGGGAGGGGGAGAGAGAGTGATGGGGGAGAGAGAGAGAGAGAGAGAGAGAGAGTGATGGGGAAAGAGAGAGAGAGAGAGCAATGGGGGAGAGAGAGAGAGCAATGGGGAGGGAGAGAGAGCGCGATGGGGGAGAGAGAGAGAGAGCAATGGGAGAGAGAGAGAGAGAGAGAGTGATGGGGGAAAGAGGGAGAGAGAGCAATGGGGGAGGGAGAGAGAGCGCGATGGGGGAGAGAGAGAGAGAGCAATGGGAGAGAGAGAGAGAGAGAGAGAGTGATGGGGGAAAGAGGGAGAGAGAGAGAGAGAGAGAGAGAGAGAGAGTGATGGGGGAAAGAGGGAGAGAGAGAGAGTGAGAGAGAGAGAGAGAGCAATGGGGGAGAGAGAGAGAGAGAGAGAGAGAGAGAGTGATGGGTAGAGAGAGGGAGAGCGATGGGGCGAGAGAGAGAGGTGAGAGGGAGAGAGAGCAATGGGAGAGAGAGAGAGAGAGAGAGTGATGAGGAAAGAGATAGAGAGCGCAAGCGAGAGCGATGGGGGAGAGAGAGGGAGAGAGAGAGTGATGGGGGAAAGAGAGAGAGAGAGCAATGGGAGAGAGAGAGAGAGAAAGAGAGTGATGGGGGAAAGAGAGAGAGAGAGCAATGGGGGAGGGAGAGAGAGCGCGATGGGGGAGAGAGAGAGAGAGCAATGAGAGAGAGAGAGAGAGTGATGGGGGAAAGAGAGAGAGAGAGCAATGGGGGAGGGAGAGAGAGAGAGAGCAATGGGGAGGGAGAGAGCGCGCGATGGGGGAGAGAGAGAGAGAGCAATGGGAGAGAGAGAGAGAGAGAGTGATGGGGGAAAGAGGGAGAGAGAGCAATGGGGGAGGGAGAGAGCGCGCGATGGGGGAGAGAGAGAGAGAGCAATGGGAGAGAGAGAGAGAGAGAGTGAGCAATGGGGGAGGGAGAGAGAGAGCAATGGGGAGGGAGAGAGAGAGAGAGCAATGGGGAGGGAGAGAGCGCGCGATGGGGGAGAGAGAGAGAGAGAGCAATGGGGAGAGAGAGAGAGAGAGAGAGTGATGGGGAGGGAGAGAGAGAGAGAGCAATGGGGAGGGAGAGAGAGAGAGAGAGCAATGGGGAGGGAGAGAGCGCGCGATGGGGGAGAGAGAGAGAGAGCAATGGGAGAGAGAGAGAGAGTGATGGGGGAGGGAGAGAGAGCAAGCGAGAGCGATGGGGGAGAGAGAGGGAGAGCGATGAGAGAGAGAGAGAGGTGAGAGGGAGAGAGAGAGAGGGAGAGGGAGACAGAGAGAGAGAGAGAGGGAGAGAGAGAGAGAGAGAGAGAGAGAGAGAGGTGAGAGGGAGAGAGAGAGGTGAGAGGGAGAGAGAGGGAGAGAGAGAGAGAGAGAGAGAAAGAAAAAGAGAAGAGAGAGAGAGAGAGAGAGAGAGAGAGAGAGAGAGAGAGAGAGAGAGAGGTGAGAGGGAGAGAGAGAGGTGAGAGGGAGAGAGAGAGGTGAGAGGGAGAGAGAGGGAGAGAGAGAGAGAGAGAGAGAAAGAGAGAGAGAGAGAGAGAGAGAGATTAACAGAGAGGGAGGGATGGGGGCAGGAGGAAGGAAGGGAGGGAGGGAGAGAGAGAGAGAGAGAGAGAGAGAGAGAGAGAGAGAGAGAGAGAGAGAGAGAGAGAGAGAGAGAGAGAGAGAGAGAATACAGTATCTATTAAACACATTCTATACATGTAGGTGAACACAAAAGACAACATGCTTTTAAGATGCACTATGCAAAAACCCCTCCGCCATTTCATGGTTCGCAGAATTTCAGTTTATGTGACAAAACAAGCAATGCAGAGTGTAGAGAATCATTGTACCATCTAAACCGCTATGAAATACATTTTAAACAACCAAAAATATACACTGAACAGAAATATAAACGCAACATGTAAAGTCCCATGTTTGATGAGCTGAAATAAAATATCCCATAAATGTTCCATACTCATAAAGAGCTTATTTCTCTCAAATGTTGTGCATCAATTTGTTTACATCCCTGTTAGTGAGAATTTCTCCATTGCCAAGATAATCCATCCACCTGACAGGTGTCACATATCAAGAAGCTGAATAAACAGGGTGATAATTAGACAGGTGCACCTTGTGCTGGGGACAATAAAAGGCCACTCTAAAATGTGCAGTTTTGTCACACAACACGTCTCAGGTTTTGAGGGAGCGTGCAATTGGCATGCTGACTGCAGGAATGTCACCAGAGCTGTTGCCAGAGAATTGTATGTTCATTTCTCTACCATAAGCAGCCTCCAACGTTGTTTCATAATTTGGAAGTACGTCCAACCAGCCACACAACTGCAGACCACCTGTAACCACGCCAGTCCAGGACCTCCACATCTGGCTTCTTCACCTGCGAGATCGTCTGAGACCAGATACCCAAACAGCTGATTTTCTGTCTGTAATAAAGCCCTTTTGTGGGGAAAATTTTCTGGGCCTTGCTCCCCTGTGGGTGGGCCAGTCTCCCAAGTGGGTGGGCCTATGTCCTCTCAGGCCCACACAAGGCTGCACCCCTGCCCAATCATGTGAAGTCCATAAATTAGGGCTTAATGAATTTATTTCAATTGACTGATTTTCTTATATGAACTGTAACTCAGTAAAATATTTTGGTTCAGTATAGTATGTTCAGCTGTTTGAAGCTGGTTACAAAACACAAAGTAAGACGCCAAAACAAAACTGATAGCACAGCATAGATATAGCACAGCATAGATATAGCACACATAGACTTTCTCCTTTCAATGAGCAGATTCATAACTCACATTTCTATGTGAACCTCTATGTGAACTTGCAGCTTTAAAAACATGGACTATAATTACAAGTTCAACTTATTTCTCCTCATCTCCCATCTCTCCCTCCCTCTCTTTCCCTCTATCCCTCTCACCCTCCTTCTCATCTCCCATCTCTCCCTCCCTCTCTTTCCCTCTATCCCTCTCACCCTCCTTCTCCTCATCTCCCATCTCTCCCTCCCTCTCTTTCCCTCTATCCCTCTCACCCTCCTTCTCCTTCCATCCCTCCCTCTACCCCTCTCTCACCCTCCTTCTCCTTCCCTCTACCCCTCTCTCTCCCTCTACCCCTCTCTCTCTCTCCCTCTTTCCCTCTACCCCTCTCTCACCCTCCCTCTCTTTCCCTCTACCCCTCCCTCTCTTTCCCTCTACCCCTCTCTCACCCTCCTTCTCCTTCCATCCCTCCCTTTATCCCTCTATAACCCACATTCCCTCTCATCCTCCCTCTATCTCTATCTAACCCTCATTCCCTCATTCCTCATCTCACTCTCTCTTACCCTACTTCTATCCCTCCCTCTATCCCTCTCTCACCCTCCCTCTCCTTCTATTCCTCCCTCTCACCCTCCCTCTCCTTCTATCCCTCTCTCTCACCTTCCCTCTCCTTCTATTCCTCCCTCTATTCCTCTCTCACCCTCCTTCCATCCCTCCCTCCCGCTATCTCTCACCCTCCCTCTCCTTCTATTCCTCCCTCTCACCCTCCCTCTCCTTCTATCCCTCTCTCTCACCCTCCCTCTCCTTCTATTCCTCCCTCTATCCCTCTCTCTCACCCTCGTTTCATCCCTCCCTCCTGCTATCTCTCACCCTCCTTCTTCTCCTCACTCATGACGGTGTGACAGAGGGAAAGCAGCCGGAAGAACTCGTGGCTGTGAAGGTCTCCCAGCTTCACCGACTTCAGCAGACCGTTGTCATAGTAACAGAAGTCAGGGTCCGCCAGGGGGTTAAAGGAGGAGAAGTCTAGCCTCTGGAAAGAGAGAAGAGGAGAGAGAGAAGGGGAGACAGAGAAGGGGGGAAGAGAGGAAGGAGGACAGTTGTAGTATTCACCGTTAGAACTATGCTTTGTATTCTCCTATGGTCAAATAGCAAAGTGCACAGTGCCAGAGTGATGTCATTGCCACAGAGCAAGCTGAACAGTATGCTGTGTTGTTAGTCATACTGTTAGTCTTACGTTAGCCTGCTCACCTTTGGCTGTGCTCCCAACGGGTCGATCACCTCACCTGACAATAGAACACACTCACACTTAGACTCAGAGTTACCCAGCACCACAAGGACGTCTGCAACATTGACTGGGGGAACAGGACAGTGCTGATTTGATCTGATTTGTGTGTGTATTTTTCTATTTCTATTTATTAAGAATCCCCATTAGTTCCTGCCAAGACAGCAGCTACTCTTCCTGGGGTTTATTAAGAATCCCCATTACTTCCTGTCAAGGCAGCAGCTACTCTTCCTGGGGTTTATTAAGAATCCCCATTAGTTCCTGCCAAGGCAGCAACTACTCTTCCTGGGGTTTATTATGGATCCCCATTAGTTCCTGCCAAGGCAGCAACTACTCTTCCTGGGGTTTATTATGGATCCCCATTAGTTCCTGTCAAGACAGCAGCTACTCTTCCTGGGGTTTATTAAGAATCCCCATTAGTTCCTGTCAAGGCAGCAACTACTCTTCCTGGGGTTTATTAAGAATCCCCATTAGTTCCTGTCAAGACAGCAGCTACTCTTCCTGGGGTTTATTAAGAATCCCCATTAGTTCCTGTCAAGACAGCAGCTACTCTTCCTGGGGTTTATTAAGAATCCCCATTAGTTCCTGTCAAGGCAGCAGCTACTCTTCCTGGGGTTTATTATGGATCCCCATTAGTTCCTGTCAAGGCAGCAGCTACTCTTCCTGGGGTTTATTAAGAATCCCCATTAGTTCCTGTCAAGGCAGCAACTACTCTTCCTGGGGTTTATTATGGATCCCCATTAGTTCCTGTCAAGGCAGCAGCTACTCTTCCTGGGGTTTATTAAGAATCCCCATTAGTTCCTGTCAAGGCAGAACCTACTCTTCCTGGGGTTTATTATGGATCCCCATTAGTTCCTGTCAAGGCAGCAACTACTCTTCCTGGGGTTTATTATGGATCCCCATTAGTTCCTGTCAAGGCAGCAACTACTCTTCCTGGGGTTTATTATGGATCCCCATTAGTTCCTGTCAAGGCAGCAGCTACACTTCCTGGGGTTTATTATGGATCCCCATTAGTTCCTGTCAAGGCAGCAACTACTCTTCCTGGGGTTTATTATGGATCCCCATTAGTTCCTGTCAAGGCAGCAGCTACTCTTCCTGGGGTTTATTATGGATCCCCATTAGTTCCTGTCAAGGCAGCAGCAACTCTTCCTGGGGTTTATTATGGATCCCCATTAGTTCCTGTCAAGGCAGCAGCTACTCTTCCTGGGGTTTATTAAGAATCCCCATTAGTTCCTGTCAAGACAGCAGCTACTCTTCCTGGGGTTTATTAAGAATCCCCATTAGTTCCTGTCAAGGCAGAACCTACTCTTCCTGGGGTTTATTATGGATCCCCATTAGTTCCTGCCAAGACAGCAGCTACTCTTCCTGGGGTTTATTATGGATCCCCATTAGTTCCTGCCAAGACAGCAACTACTCTTCCTGGGGTTTATTATGGATCCCCATTAGTTCCTGTCAAGGCAGCAACTACTCTTCCTGGGGTTTATTATGGATCCCCATTAGTTCCTGTCAAGGCAGCAACTACTCTTCCTGGGGTTTATTAAGAATCCCCATTAGTTCCTGTCAAGGCAGAACCTACTCTTCCTGGGGTTTATTATGAATCCCCATTAGTTCCTGTCAAGGCAGCAACTACTCTTCCTGGGGTTTATTATGGATCCCCATTAGTTCCTGTCAAGGCAGCAGCTACTCTTCCTGGGGTTTATTAAGAATCCCCATTAGTTCCTGCCAAGGCAGCAACTACTCTTCCTGGGGTTTATTAAGAATCCCCATTAGTTCCTGCCAAGGCAGCAACTACTCTTCCTGGGGTTTATTAAGAATCCCCATTAGTTCCTGCCAAGGCAGCAACTACTCTTCCTGGGGTTTATTAAGAATCCCCATTAGTTCCTGTAAAGGCAGCAGCTACTCTTCCTGGGGTTTATTAAGAATCCCCATTAGTTCCTGTCAAGGCAGCAGCTACTATTCCTGGGGTTTATTAAGAATCCCCATTAGTTCCTGTCAAGGCAGCAGCTACTCTTCCTGGGGTTTATTAAGAATCCCCATTAGTTCCTGTCAAGGCAGCAGCTACTCTTCCTGGGGTTTATTAAGAATCCCCATTAGTTCCTGTCAAGGCAGCAGCTACTCTTCCTGGGGTTTATTAAGAATCCCCATTAGTTCCTGTCAAGACAGCAGCTACTCTTCCTGGGGTTTATTAAAAATCCCCATTAGTTCCTGTCAAGGCAGCAACTACTCTTCCTGGGGTTTATTATGGATCCCCATTAGTTCCTGTCAAGGCAGCAACTACTCTTCCTGGGGTTTATTAAAAATCCCCATTAGTTCCTGTCAAGGCAGCAGCTACTCTTCCTGGGGTTTATTAAGAATCCCCATTAGTTCCTGTCAAGACAGCAGCTACTCTTCCTGGGGTTTATTAAGAATCCCCATTACTTCCTGTCAAGGTAGCAGCTACTCTTCCTGGAGTTTATTATGGATCCCCATTAGGCAGCAACTACTCTTCCTGGGGTTTATTATGGATCCCCATCAGTTCCTGCCAAGACAGCAACTACTCTTCCTGGAGTTTATTATGGATCCCCATCAGTTCCTGCCAAGACAGCAACTACTATTCCTGGGGTTTATTATGGATCCCCATTAGTTCCTGCCAAGACAGCAACTACTCTTCCTGGGGTTTATTATGGATCCCCATTAGTTCCTGCCAAGACAGCAGCTACTCTTCCTGGGGTTTATTATGGATCCCCATTAGTTCCTGCCAAGGCAGCAGCTACTCTTCCTGGAGTTTATTATGGATCCCCATTAGGCAGCAACTACTCTTCCTGGGGTTTATTATGGATCCCCATTAGTTCCTGTCAAGGCAGCAACTACTCTTCCTGGGGTTTATTATGGATCCCCATTAGTTCCTGTCAAGGCAGCAACTACTCTTCCTGGGGTTTATTAAAAATCCCCATTAGTTCCTGTCAAGGCAGCAGCTACTCTTCCTGGGGTTTATTAAGAATCCCCATTAGTTCCTGTCAAGACAGCAGCTACTCTTCCTGGGGTTTATTAAGAATCCACATTACTTCCTGTCAAGGCAGCAGCTACTCTTCCTGGAGTTTATTATGGATCCCCATTAGGCAGCAACTACTCTTCCTGGGGTTTATTATGGATCCCCATCAGTTCCTGCCAAGACAGCAACTACTCTTCCTGGGGTTTATTATGGATCCCCATCAGTTCCTGCCAAGACAGCAACTACTCTTCCTGGGGTTTATTATGGATCCCCATTAGTTCCTGCCAAGACAGCAACTACTCTTCCTGGGGTTTATTATGGATCCCCATTAGTTCCTGCCAAGACAGCAGCTACTCTTCCTGGGGTTTATTATGGATCCCCATTAGTTCCTGCCAAGACAGCAACTACTCTTCCTGGGGTTTATTATGGATCCCCATTAGTTCCTGCCAAGACAGCAGCTACTCTTCCTGGGGTTTATTATGGATCCCCATCAGTTCCTGCCAAGACAGCAACTACTCTTCCTGGGGTTTATTATGGATCCCCATTAGTTCCTGCCAAGACAGCAACTACTCTTCCTGGGGTTTATTATGGATCCCCATTAGTTCCTGCCAAGACAGCAGCTACTCTTCCTGGGGTTTATTATGGATCCCCATTAGTTCCTGCCAAGGCAGCAGCTACTCTTCCTGGAGTTTATTATGGATCCCCATTAGGCAGCAACTACTCTTCCTGGGGTTTATTATGGATCCCCATTAGTTCCTGCCAAGACAGCAGTTACTCTTCCTGGGGTTTATTATGGATCCCCATTAGTTCCTGCCAAGACAGCAGCTACTCTTCCTGGGGTTTATTATGGATCCCCATTAGTTCCTGCCAAGACAGCAGCTACTCTTCCTGGGGTTTATTATGGATCCTCATTAGTGCCTGCTAAAGGCAGCAGCTACTCTTCCTGGGGTTTATTATGGAACCCCATTAGTGCCTGCCTGCTAAAGGCAGCAGCTACACTTCCTGGGGTTAATTATGGATCCCCATTAGTGCCTGCCAAAACAGCAGCTACTCTTCCTGGGGTTTATTATGGATCCCCATTAGTGCCTGCCAAGACAGCAGCTACTCTTCCTGGGGTCCAGCAAATATTAAGGCAGTAATATACATTATAATACCATTTTTAAACATTAAAACACATTTAACAACAGATTTCACACCACATTAAGCGTGTGCCCTCAGGCCACTACTCTACTACTACACACAATCCAGGTGTACGTGTGTGTATAGAGTGTATGTGTGTATACTGTGTACGTGTGTGTATAGTGTCTAAGTTGTGTGTATAGTGTTTTTGTTTTGTGTATAGTGTGTATGTTGTATGTGTTTGTACCTGTGTGTGTGACTCTTCACAGTCCTTGCTGTTCCATAAGGTGTATTTGTATCAGTTTTTAAAAAATCTGATAGACTGTAGTATATATGTAGTATACCCACCTTAAATCTGATA